>NC_139246.1:19405936-19634313 GCF_977018435.1 Lepisma saccharinum | reverse complement strand
CCACCCGGCAAAGCCACACAATAACGGAAACAAAAAAGCACAGCAGATGATGCAAGCCAGGACACACCAACACCACCAAATGGGAGAAAATGCAACTGCCGCTACCCAGGAATTAACAAAAAAGTGACACTCTACCATCTCCGATCCAGATGCCGTACCCTTAGTGAATGCAGGTGGTGAGCCTTCGAAATTAATCAGAAAAAACTATCCAATTGTCCAACGTGGAAACATGAAACTCCACGTAGGTAATTTTACAGTAGTTCAGAACATTTATCCTTTTTTAAATACACTCTACCAGAATTTTGCTTTAACCCTTCGTCGTGCGCGTCACTGAGTGCTGCCTCATCAAAACCAACATTATTTACTTGAATTATTGATGCAAATCGAGGTTGAATAACACTAGCACTTACAGGAAATCAGGCGAAATATACATGAACGCAAACATGTCCATTTCGTACATTTTATCAGCTATTAAAAGAAAAGTAAAAATAAATGAAAGACTCATAGAATTACAAGCTTAGGCTCTTGAAGCAAATGCACCAAAATATTATTCTAAAAGTAATTAAAACTTTGCCATATAATGAAGGCGCTAAGAAATTTACTCACCATTCACAAAATTATCAAAGTATTTTCCGAAAATGTTCAACGTATTTTTTAAGAAAATTCCATGTATTTTTTCAAATATTTTCAACGTATTTTTCAAATTGAATTGAAATCGTACAACTTATATGGGCGTAGAAAGGAACTATTTGTTCCAAAACTCTCTGTCAAAATCTTACTGACTTGCAGAAAAAGCAATCAAATGTTGAAAACACACCTCCAAGAAACTTACAAAATATTTTTAAAATGTTCAAATCTCAATTTGTTTCTCGTACTCTTACGTGGTATACGTAAGAAAAGAAAAACTGACTCAAATATAGGGAACAGAATGTTGTCACTTTTCAATATCATTATTTTGACAACTTCGACATTTCGTATGGGTACTGCAATGGTTTCTGCATACAAATAATTTGTATTCCCAACAACGTACGGTGGTTTCATTCTTCCTATTTCCCACAAAATTCATGGCTGGCATGCTGAGATTTAAGATATGAAACTTTCCTGGGCGCGGTACTGAGTGCTACCAAAGGGGGACCAGTCACTTCAGAGGCATGTAAGTAAATGAAAGAACGACAGAAGAAAGTCTCCAACGCCTGTATGTTTTTGTGGGGAATAGTGAAGATAAGTTACCTAGTTCTCCCGACCATTATTGCACTTGTAAGGAAAATTATTCAAAATTTTAAAAAGGGCGGCACGTTACGGAGGGTTAAAATATTCAAATAAGATTATGTGTTACGTGCCATTTTAATTTTGAACTAATACTATTCGATATCAGTACTTTTGAATTGGTATCAGCTCGACCCTACTCAAAAGTTATTGATGTTTTGGAGATATCACATCGTTCTTGTTACGAAAAAAAATGAAAGCAGGAGGTAAAAATGTGAATGGGGTATCATTGGGCCCTATTAATAAAATGAGTAGGTGCTCAAAGTAGAGTGTGTGCTCCATTTTTATATGAATAATGTCCTCACTTAGTTTGCAATCCAGCAACTTTTTAGATATATATGAACATTTTTTACGGCAAGTATGTGCTTGTGTATGTACAAGCATCTGTTCAATTTCTGAGAACAGCATGATGTTTATATTCACATCAAAATGAAAAGATAGCATCAGAATATGACAGTGGAGGCAAGGAATGTTTCAAAGTGAAATAATGGGCTCCAATCAGGAAGAACGATAAAAGCTGATATTAGGAATTGTGTCTAGGAATTGTGTCGGAGATTACAACCATGTTTACAATGCTACATCATGAATGTTTCATTCATTTGTCAAATGTTCTTATTGTTACGTTTACAGAATCCAAGAAATTGCTGCCTTGGTGTCTGTGCCCAAAAAGAATCATTTCATTCAAAGGCTAATTGCATATTGGACTCTGAAGAGACAGTTCAGAAATGGAGTTCCTCTTTTGCGCAGATTACAAAGCACCCACACGGCCAGGCGGGAGGAGAAGATAGTTGAGCAGGCAAGTTGCGTCAGTCCCACAGTAAGTTTTTGTGTGTGTGTGTGTGTGTGTTCGTGCATTTGTTATTTGAATGCAAGGTAGTTTGGTAATTGTAGGTCATAGTATTGTATTTAGAAGTGAGCATTCAGGCTATATTATTTTAGTGCTGATGAATTAGTGGTGCATGAGTTGCAGAGGATATGTTGTATGTATATGTTAATGGGATTAACAATTTTTGAGGGAGACTTGTGTTTACGGATCTCAGGAACTTATTTGTTGTAAATTAAAGTGGATTCTTTCTTTTTAAGTACTTAATGCTGTATTATTACAAGTAATAGTTAGTAAATTAGTTAACCATAGTCATGTTAATGAAGCACAATGCAAGTTCTGAAGATGATTCTGAGGTACAAAGACTGAAGTGCAGTTGACGGTAGACCCTGTTTATCTAAACTACACTCTACACACAACAGCATCTTTAGGGACAAGGCCTGCAAGAATGGCTTTTCATGGGGTAACATGCGGTCAGTGCGAGTCCAATCACTGCTGTTGTCCGTCTTTCTATACTAGAGCCTGCTACTTCATCTTTTCAAATAGTTCTCCTAATTGACCTCACAATGCTGAATCAATACTGGCATATGGCCCTCTGATGAACAAACGTAAAAGAGCTCTAACTGTTTGACTACCCAGAAGCCCACTGGGTGTGGTAGTAGACCACAATGAGTGGCAGAGTCCCAGTAGCTTGATGTCTTGGCGAAGATTTCTGGTGTGCTGAAATCAGTTCTGTGCCTTTCATTAATTGCATGTTACACCAGTTTTTTCTGGGCGAATATCCACTTATGCAACAGTGATGGATGTTTTCTACATCTTTGTTTCATTATTCTGCTTAAGCCTTTCCATAACGCATCAAAGCTTATATAGTAAAACCTCGTTAATCCGGACTAATGGGGGTAATAAGTTGACCGGTTTAACAAAAGTCCGGATTAACTGAAATAACCTAAAAGAACAGTAGAAAGTGCATTAAAAATGCATTTGTTGCATTATAGCAACAAACACTTTTATTATGGTGTATTTAAAGGGCATGGACCTAAATACATTATACAGCACAGTAAAATGTAAAGCAATAGCTACTGTAAGTATTCTTAGCCGTTACGGAGCAATATGGCGAATGCGATTGTTGACTTCTAGCCACATTTAAAATCTTCCATTCTGTTGTTTTTTTTTCCTTTTGCCTGTCCGGATTATAGTGAAGTCTGGCTTATTGGGCCCGGATTAACAAGGTTTTACTGTATATGTGTTTCTACTTCCTACTAATTCCACTGTCTTTGTGGCCGAGCATGTTAAATTGACTTTTGATCCCTCCACCAAAGTTACTACTATCCGTGACAAAAATATTGAGCCCTCTGTTTACGTGCTTGTAAAATTGTAAAAGTCAAATATACCTCATTGGAAAGCTTCAACTATCTATTTTTTTAATAAGGGTCATCTGAAAATTATTATTCTTTGCATTTTCTTATTATAATGAAAAAGTCACTAAAAAGTGTAGTTTTTTCTTCCATTTTGCAAGAACGGGGAACTTAACATCATACAGTTCATAATCTACTATTGACATGATATTGAGATTTTTTGTACTTGAGGACGGATCATTTTTGCACATCTGTGGAGAAAGTCGAATGCAGATCTTCACTTGATTCTTCAAGAATTGAAATTTTAGGTAAACGTGCAATCTTGAAATGCATAATTGCAAATTCAATGAAATTGTAAGAAGCCGTTTATATGACATATGTGATCCAAATCCAGAAGTTTAACACGTGTATCTCAAGTATGACCACAGATATAAATTATTATTGACCACTCCTAATATGGTAAACGCGCGGATGACGTATGGTGAGATGCGGCCAATCTCAGACTCCGCAAGCTGCAGGTGACTTCCACAGCATTGCCGCCTTGCTACAGCTACACGGTCTACTCTGTCAGAATAATGGAAGTGTGTTCCATTTATCCGATTCAAAACATTGTGGCAGTGTAAAATAATGAATAAACAATTTATTATATTATGAATGAAATACATTTTCTTTGTATACTTTAGTTTTGGTACATTTTCTAGCTTTCTATCCAATCTTTATATGAATGTCATTTTCTCCTTATCATTTTATGTCCTCATTTAAGCAGAGTAAGTGCAACGATGAGCAGGATTTGATGAAGGCAATAAAATATTTTACCAATTATTCGAACCCGCGACTGCTGGCTTCGCAGTCTCCTCTGTATATATATAAAAAAAATTAACGTGCCTGCGATGTACAGCAACTTCATGACAAAGGAAAACAGGAAAGAAAAACTGCATGTAAGGGATCTTACGTATTGTTAGCGAGTTCAGGCAATAATTCATGGTTGGAACACAAGGGTGATAAAAGAAAATTTGTATTCGTCAATTACAGCATCTGAACAATACTTCCCTGTGCCCAACAATTCGCTTTGTAACCAAAACTTTCAGCTCTCTTTCCGTGTCAAAGCTGCTGGCTGAACGCAGAGTTTCAAGGGCTGCCGGCGACATGTGGCAACAAAGCGCATGTTGACATAGCAACGAGACAGAAAACGCGCGAGCTGGTTGCCAAGAAAAAGAGTTTTGTCTGTCGTTTTCAAATTTGATTTTTATTCCATGCTCATCATTTGGATATGCTTTGCATCGCCATTGCCGAGATTGCAACACTGTTATTAAACATTAATTGTGGCTGTTCCACAAAAAAAAAATAGCAACAATATATGTGGCTGAGATATTTCCACTTGAACAAGCTTCAATCACAACAATTTTTTACGACTGGTTTACAAGAAGCTACACACAATTGAATTTGACTTACATAAAAAACACGTGAAAAACTACACTTTTACGAATATTTTTGTTTGAATAGAGAACAGACAGAGCTAAAATCAATTTGTCTTTCTTTTGTCTAAAAGTAGACACTTCTATCTTTCCAATGAGGTATATTTGTCTTTATTCCTCCCATGGAGTACAATTTTACAAGCACGCAAACAGAGGGCTCAATATTTTTGTCACGGACAGTAGATTTGGATCCTTGTGCAGGCACAAGTGTTTTTTTTTAATGTTCTTTGACAATTTCATGCAATCATCATTCATTTGCACCATCACAATTAGCCAAAAGAGGCAGAAAGGTGATGTAAAGTTAGAAATATAAAAAATACAAAATTCATGGCGATTCCATATGTTGTTCTTGTATCTAATGTTTAATCCAGTTTTGCTAGAACTGAGGCTAAGCCGATAGTGATCCCAGTGCGTCAGTGGTGTAGGTTGTAATTTGATCACTGACATGGCCTGACATGGCCAATACTTTTCAGAGTCTGGGCGTTCCTTAATAATAATAATAATAATAATAATCAGTGGCCCTGGAAAGGTCTTGGCCTATCTCCCGACTACCAGTCTCCCTCCCACAATCCTACCTAGAGGTGTGGAGATCTTCAGTCAGTAATGCGGTGACGTGTGGTCAGCACATCAAACCCTCAGGTGTTATAGGAGATTTCCGAGACCGGATTATGCTAGTCACTCGTAGCTCCCCAATTTCCTCACGATGGTGGGTTGCCACCGGTCCTGTATACAGGCCGAAAACCCAGAGACTGAACCCAGGTGGACTCGAACCCATGCCATCCTGCAGTCTTGAAGTCAAAGCACAGTGCCTGTGATCACATGGCCATGGAGGAGGACCTGAGTGTCTCTTGGGGTCTGCAAATATACCACACCATACCTTCTTGGAGCTTAAAATCCTGAAAATTATGAATATTTTAAAGCAAATCTCTGGTAGATTGATTCATGTTTTAAGAGTTTATTTCGCATTTTGCAGTTCATTTTGCATTATACTGTGACAAAACCTGGTAGGAAAATGCACCTCCAACCTTTCAAACACATGAAAAATAACATTACATTGTGTTATTTTACATTTTGGGTTTCCGTCAAAAACACAATATGCATGCCTCTAGTAATTATGTTTAAGTATGGAAATATGACATGTAGAGGACAAGTTCCCACATAATTTAACCTTTATTGTGCATTTTTGCTTCATGTAATATTATAATTATGATTTTAAAATTAATCTGCACTGCTAATTGATAGAACTTGTAATGCTACCATTGTGATGTTTCAATCAGTTGTGTAAAATGCATGAAATGTAACTGGTTCTGGTTAGTACTCTTTGTCACCACAGAAAATAAAGATCTAACTCGATTTTGGCTTGAAAATACACACACCAGGATTTGTTTTCTTAAAGTTTTAAGCACCGAAATAGTGCTTAGACGTATAACATAAATTACAAGAATAGCTTTTGGTCACCCTATTCCTCAAGCTTTTTTTAACATAGTCTTTGTAAATTAGCATCACTTCTGTGCCAATGTGAACACTGTATAGTTCTGGTGCTTCACATATTATAATTAGAAATGAATACATAAACATATGTTGTCTAGAAGAAAGAGCTTTCCTGCTTTTTAATTGTGTAGATCACCTATTGTGCTTCTACTTCAATACAATCAAATGACACTTTACATAAACAAGCATGTATTTCCTGAATTGATGATATTTCAATATTTGTAACAAATATCAGTTAAGTATAGCCATTTCATGTTTGTTTGCGTAACATACGTATATAGTTTTATTGTATTGAAGTATAGATAAAGCTTTCCCCTTTGCATTTACATTGTGGCACATGTTGGATGTGTAGATGCCCTTCACATTTTCGACCCTGCCATAGTGGAGATGATGTGATTAGCACCATTCTTCAGCTGCCTCCCCCCTCCTCCCACAAGGTATCTCTTGATTAGAGCCTGGATGATCTCCAGAGTCACTTATGCAAGAACAGTGCCAGAGAACATCTTTCTGTAGGAATTGAACTCTAGACTCATACATGACAGTCAAATGGCCTATGAATTGGACCCCCATGGTTCCCTTATATTGTCTAAAAACAATTTACAATCTCTGTAGAAACTCTTATGCTGACACCTTGACTCTATATAAACAGAAGCCATCTGCATTCTTAGCAGGTGTGATGATCATTAGGATCCGTATTTAGATGATTAACATATGCACAATGGAACCTTGAAGGTTCTGTCAACTCCATTACTCACAGTCTTGGGAACCAAAGCTACTAGACGGGTAATAAGTACACTTGTTCACACAATGCAAATAATCTAAACCAGTGCTTTTTTTCTGGCAGTATACAATTATATGCGATACTGGCACCTTTTTATAAGTGATGATTCATTAACTTACCAGAATGTTTTTAGTATACCCTGTACCAGCTAACTGTAGACCAGGCGAACGAGAACAAGTGTCTGTGCAAGTAGTGACACCAATGAACAGTGAGAGGAACGGGATTGGGTAATGGGTGACGAGTTACCCGATTTCCCTGCTTTGCTCTGGCGGCGTTGCAAACTTTTGGAAAGGATAATACCGTTTGCACACGACAAACGAACCGTATTTTTGTCTCCAGGTCCGTACGCTTGGTTTAAGAATTTCTTAGGGAAATATTTGGGATAAAACAGGAAGTCAAATTTTGATAATCCGTACGTTTAGCGTACGGACTTAGGTCTGGACCGTACGTCCGTACATGCCATGAAATTTCAATATGTGTACAGTCAGGACTGTACGGTTGGCAATGGTGCACTTTCACCACTCTATTTCTCTCCTCCTCCTCTGCTGCTATGCATGGCCCTGCTCCACAGTTATCTGGGACAGGGTATAGTTCTTATGATGCACACAAGAACAAACCAAGTTGAAGAGTACCGGAACCTTTCTTCTCAGAAAGAAAGCACTGTCCACTATTCATCTGAATACATAAAATTTGTTAGTACTTTTAAAAAAGTAACCAAAATTTGTAAGAATTATCAAATTCATGGTGTAGTGGTAATGTCGTCACCTTGTAAGCAAGGGGTCCCAGATGTGATACCCAGTGGAGGCAAAGCTTAGGTCCAGTCTCGATTAGCCTTCCTGTGCAAAAAGTGGACTTAGAAACCAAACTCAGGGGAAGACTGTTAGATGTTCATATTTATTTATTACTATTTTAATCAAGATTTAATTCTCCTGTATGATATAATTAAGGTAGTCAACTTTATACTGAAAGTGGTCGGTCTATGTAGTTTGTAGACCCATACATTATTTACTGAGACGAATGAGTTATTCACGCTCTAAAATGTTTACTTCAAATCGATATAATATCAGAGCCTAGTCTAGTCAGTAGGGTATCTGACTGCCACGTGAGAGATCGGGTTCGATTCCCGGGGAGTGCGATCTAATGTTGAGATTTTTCCAGCCTTGTTCCCACATAAAGCAGCTTTTGGGCTCACCCAGCCTCTAATCAGTGGGTACCTTGGGCAACCCTGGGAGGTAAAGGCAGTTGGAGCATGGTGCTGATCATATCACTTCCAAAATGGCTGAGATCGAGAATGTGTGGGACCCTACCCCCACATCCGCTAAATGTGCCTTCTTGGCACGGTGCATGTGCACGGAAAACTTTACCTTTACTGATATAAATTAATTATTTATAATTTAAAATTTTCCAGTATAGAATTCACCACCTCCTTAACTTCATGAAATGTCTCACCATGAAAGATGAGTCTAGGTTCAGAATTCAAATCTACATGTGATAGGGGAAGTGGATAGAAACAATGTTGTTTTGTTTGTTAATCCTTGCTTTGTTGTGTTCATGATAGCTTTAACATTTCTTAACTTCCCTCTTAACATATTTTGCTGTTGACGTTACTACATGTGAAACTTAAGCAGCAGGCAATTCACAGAACCCGTTTCACTTATCCATTCCAGCCAGCCACTGTGGCAGAGTGGTTAGCACATCATGCTACTATGCCAGGGGTCCTGGGTTCGAATCCCGGCCTGGGCATGGATGTTTCTGAATGTCCATTCATCAATTTCATTATATCAACACTCATCCCCATGTTTCCAAGTAGCCAAAAGTGGCAGAAAAGCGAAGTAAAATAAAGCAAATCAAATCACTTATCCATTCCACCCCTTTTGCCACTTGCACACTTGTATTGATGGTTGTGGCTAGGCAGACAAACTGTACCCTATACTACACTATTAGTAAGTAAATTTTAAAATACAAAATATTCTGAGATGGAACAGTCATTTCCCCCCTTTGTGTGTATTTTTTTATTGGGGTGAGGGCAGAAACATATAAACGTGCAATAAATAACATATTGGTGTGTAGTTTCAGTTATGCATTACCTACCTTTTCTTTGCAGGAAGGAGAAATGTATAAGCAGCTCAAATACTGGCAGTGCTTGAGGCAGGATCTTGAACGTGCAAGACTGTTATGCGAGCTTGTTCGGAAGAGAGAGAAGTTAAAAAAAGAGTTTTTCAAAGTGTAAGTATTAAATTGGACCTTCTAAAAGAAAATACTGTTAAAGAGATATGTATACAGAAATACAACATATGTTTTGTAATTGTAAATAATGTTATTAGTAGAGACTAGCTACAGTATTTCACACGTGAATACTATTTAATAAAACATGTTGGCTTCCTTTGTGGATCAGCTGGCATGGCACTATGAAGCCAGAGGTCCTAAGGTTTAAATCCTTTATAAGTAGAGCCCGGATTTGTGTGTAATAGGGATGGGACCGATTAATCTGTACTCTATTGGTATCGGCAGATATAGGCATATCGGTGTATCGGTAAAATTACCAATATATCGATAAATATCTGATAATTTAGTGCAAAATTCTGCCATTTTGTTGTAATTTTTATGGATAATCTCCATGCCCTACATTCTAAAAAAGTAAATGTCTAAATATGCAATTTCTTTTGCACTGCAGTCACCTTGAAACATACATTTATTAAGGAGGTCAATGAACCTTTCAGGTTCTTCAAGGATCATTTCTAATTTTATATCGGATCGGTAGAATATCGGGTATCGGTATATTTTATATCAGTACTTTATCAATATCGGCAAAAATTTCATATCTCTATTATGTAATTACATATTCTATTCCTTTCTAGATACATACCTTGAACAGGAAAATGTCAATGAATTATATAACTGACATGATTTGTTTTATGTTACATATTTTCATATATTTGGCAGGATATTACATATTTGCTAATTTACTTTATGTAAAACAACATATTTTGGTATTTTTTTTCCTATCTTGATCCATTTTCCTATATTTTCGATCTCTGAAACATGATGAAGAAAATTTGTAGCTCATTTGATGTCATATTTTCTAATCAATGAGAAGCAGTGCATAGTGCCTACGGTCACCTAAAATTGGCTGCCAAGTTGATAGATGGTGGAGTTTCTCTCCCCACCTTTTCTGGTTACATATTTTTGCCCCTTTTAGGTTTAGGCAAAGCGCCTAGAAACTTGGCATCGGTGGACAAGAAAGCTACTTTCCTGTACATAGCGAGTTACACAATATGTTAGTATATAGTACAAAAGTAGCTATGTATTTTCGTTAGATTTTTCTTTCCGTAGCCCCTTTTTCTACAATTTGTTTCAAAAGTTACAAAGAGCTCTCTTACATATTTTACAATATTTGCGATGTGAAAAGTAATTAATAGTTGACAAAATTGGTTTCTTCAATATGTACACATTGCTGTGCTTTTTTGAGTTTGTAAATTTGATACAAATTTTAATTTGAACAATTTTTGTCCTGAAAATTATGTTGAATATGTCAAATAAAATAAATGTCTAGCACAGAATCCTTGAAATTGCTTGGATACTGAATTATTATTAATATTATATTATCTTTGATACTACATATTTAACTACATATCCTTTTGATAATACATATTTAGGTGCATATTTAACCAATTATTGATACATATATATGTACATATTTTGTATTTTGATATTACATAAAAATCCGGGTCTATTTATGAGACACAGATATTCATTGTGTTTGTTGCTTCATTTACTTCACCATTCGCCCTCACGGCTGCAAATAAACGACAGAGGTAAAAAGTGACATAGAATAGCCATGCAAACTGTTTCTCTTGATCTGGCCATTAATTATTGTGTTATTTAATGATAATTCTAAATATTTATCTCTAGGAAGGAGCATGCACTGGAAATAAAACTGAAGCCATTGATATACTTTTTGAGACGTGTATTGGATATGATACAAAGTAAAGATATTGGAGAGATATTTTCTGAGCCGGTGGATCCAAATGAGGTAATTATTTAACATGGTTCTTCAGTATGTTGGATGTGATTATTGCAGTAATAATTGGAAGGGGGCAGAATAATTGCTAAATAGTCCAGACTATTTAGATTTCCTATGTTGTGTGACAATCTAGGGTCCGGATTTTGTTGCACAGAAAGATTGTGTAAGGAATTATATGGAGGAAAACAGTAGAAGGAACTAGGCCAGAGACAATAAATGGTTTTATTATCGAACACAAATAATGAAAATAATACAGTGGAACCCTGACTTTACATTCCCAGGTTTTACATTTTCACGTATTTTATGTTTTTCTGTCTTGATCCCCTCCCCCCCAGAGAAAGAGAGGATGGGGGGGGGGGTCTGGAAAATGTGTTAGTGTTAGAAGCAGCACTAGGTGTTCAACTTGCAAAGTTACCACTTCCAGATTGAAGATACATTTGCCATGCCAAAATATTGAGTTGGGGTGGGGGGGCAATGTAAGGAGAAAGAGATTGGTTGGGAAAGAGGGTGAGGGGTGAAGATGAAGATGGGCTGTATTTGGGAAGGTTACTGAGTGGCCTTATTCAGGCCATTGAGTGGTTGCACTCATGGCTAATATGTACGTAGATTCTCTCCCATCTAATCCATACTTAGGTGTTGGTGGATTGGGGTAAAGGTTGAACGATTGCTACCTGGAAGCAGTTGTTGAAATGGTTATTGTCATTGTTGGTATGGACGTCAGCAGTGAAGTCCAGGTTTTGTGTAGACTGAGTGATTTTTTTCTGGTTTTGCTGTTCTTGGGCCATTCATTGTATTGTTATAATATGCTGTTGTACTGAGTAAATAAAATAACTATTGGTATGTGTACATAAAAACAAAGATGAACAGAAGGGAATAGCAAGATGGTTGCCTGGTTTTATGTCCCCATCCCACTTTCACCCTCCATGACAAGGGGTCAGTTTTCTTTATTACAAGGCTAGCCTGTATTGGCTATTTCTATGTGATAAAGCATATTTTGATAGATTTTTGGTCATATTCAGCATATTTTCACCTTTTCAAGGAATATACAGCCAATTTCGAAGTGGATATGTTCTTACTCCCATGTTCACTCAAGTTGTTGATTTGTAGAATTATACGTCCCAGTTTATTTCCTGAAAAATGGTGAAACCCAGTTTCCTTTTCTAATGGAGTGAAATGGTCTTTGATCCAAAATAACTGAGCAAATATTTGCTTATTGATGAGTAATATTGTTGCATACGTTAAAGCAAATTTTGGATTTCTTCCTGCTGCTGTAGCTGCTTTGGAACAATCGGTATTAACACTAGTGGACCAGATATAAGTTGTGAATAAAACTGTGAATAACTTTCATTGTGCTTGTGAAGTGGGACAACAAGTGTCAACGAAAATGAGGAAGGTTTTGGAAAAATGGGTATCCTACATTGTGCGCAATTGCAAAAAATTTATAGGGAGAGAAATCTTCTGTCTATACTACAGAACTTGAGCCGAATGACATTGTTTACTTTAAATACATATGTTCCTCTTGTGTCAGCTGAAGTAGAAAGAAGCTTTTCTCAGGACAAAGCTTTGCTAGCTGACAATAGTTTTATTTGAAAGTTTACAGAAAGTATTTATTGTACATTGCAACTCAGGGCTTATAAAGTGAACTAAAAATATAGTATGTAAAAATATCTCAGCATGTGTTAAATATTGATGTTTGAAACAGTTCGGTCCATCATCATCATCCTTTGCTACTTCCTGCCTCTGGCTGGGTCACCATAGAAGTCAAGCCTCTCCATTTTTTCCTGGTTTTCCACCACTCCTCTCTTTCCACGGTGTTCCAATCTTGTCCTCTTCTGCTAAGTCCTAACACTCTCTGCTATTTGCTCTTTCCAACGATATCTTTGTCTCCCCCTTGGCCTTATTCCCACTCCTTGTGCATTGTAAGCTCTTACTGGTAGCTTTTCTTCTTCCATCCTCGTCATGTATCCGAACCATCTCATCTGTGCCTGATCTATCCTGTCCTGAAACTTCACCACACCCACTGTGTCGGATCTCCTTATTCCTTATTCTATCTCTTTCAAGTCTTCCCCAATATACTCCTTAAAAATTTCATCTCCACTGCCTGCATCTTTCTTTTCTCTCTCTCTGTTATGGAATGCCCCATCTATATTACCAGTATTCAAAGTTTTTTTTTTTTAATAAACTTCATTTTGATGAAAATATTGTAGGAATGGGACCGATTAATCGGTACTTTATCGATATAGGCATATCGGTGTATCGGTAAAATTACGGATTATTTTACCAATCTGATATATCGATAAATATCTGATAATTTAGTGCAGAATTCTGCCATTTTGTTGTAATTTTTATGGATAATCTCCATGCCCTACTTTCTAAAAAAGTAAATGTCTAAATAGGCAATTTCTTTTTCACTGCAATCACCTTGAAACACATATTTATTAAGGAGGTCAATGAACCTTTCAGGTTCTTCAAGGACCATTTCTAATTATATGAGATTGGTAGAATATCGGTTATCGGTATCGGTAAATTTTATATCAGTACTTTATTGGTATCGGCCAAAATTTCATATCGGCCCATCCCTAAAATATTGTAATTCTCTCAAATATTATGTATGTTCTGAATTTGCTTTCCTCACCTCATTATAGGTACCTGACTACAGAGATGTTGTGAAGCACCCAATGGATTTATCCACAATGAGGCTGAAACTGGAATCCTTTCAGTATTCTGATATTGATGCCTTTGAATCCGATTTCAATTTGATGATACAAAATTGCATGGCCTACAATTCAAAGGACACCATATTTTATCGGGCTGCTGTAAAAATGCGAGATCAGGTGAACCTTTCTCCATTTTGCTCTGTTTCTTGTTCGGTGTTATGTCTAAATGGTCTATTCTGATTTTGAGATATTTTGCAATAGTCTGTCAATGTTTGTTCGTGTGTCTTGTAGAAGTGGATCCTCGTAGGCTAAAAGCCTTCAAAGGATGTATCGGTTGAATTTTTTTTTCCTGATAACTTTCCACTGTTTTGGTCTTCATGAAGTCCACAAAAATGCCACACAACGCTTTTGTGGAATCTGATTATCCAGGAAATATGCAAAATTAGAAATTTTTATTTACTTTGTATCAATGTTGTGTGTGTATTTTGTGATTACATAACAGATCTTTTAATATTTATTTCTTAAATATTTTAAAGCAAAAGTGGAAAGTTAATGCTTATAATTGGAGAATAATACTCGCCCAATAATACTGATCAATAGTCGGCTCCCGTGGCAGAGTAGTTAGCACATTGCACTATCACTCCAGAGGTCCCGGGTTCAAATCCTGCCCTGCTTATGGATGTTTATCAATTTCATCATGTTGTCTGTCACTCATCCCCATCTTCGCAAATTAGCTAAGAGTGGCACAAGAAGCGAAGTAAAATAAAGCAAATCAATCAATAAATACTGATCAATATTTTCAACAGCTTTCAATTTATACAATGTTGAATAATCTAGATTGGTATTGGTGGTAATGAGAATAAGTATTGGCATGACTATGGACATTGTTAAAAGTGGTAACAGTTAAGTAGTAGTAATTCCTTGTTGTTATCCAATTTCTTTTTCTGTTCACACTAAACCAGTAAACCTTTACTCAAATTAGATTTGCCATGAGGTTTTTGTAGCAATAGGGATCATGTGTGATTTTTAAAGTACAAACAAGCTGTTTCTGAGTGGAGATATAATTTGAAAAAATCACTTTCATTGCTAATTCATAAATAATAATAATAATAATAATAATAATATTAAAACATTCAAATTAGTAATGGACTACATCCTGTTCATGTTCCTTGTTCTCATGAAGCTGGAAGTATGCAAAATTAGAAATTACTATTTGTACCAATAATAATAAAATATTAATAACAAGACATGGGTTTTCCAATATGAACCATCCAAAAAATGTCAAAGTGCTGAGTCTCTCCACAAGTCAAAAATTGCACCACTGAAAGTCAAAAATCAAGTCTTTGCTCATTGTTTTTTATGACTAAGCATGTTAAGTGGTTGACTCATGATATTGTCACCAAAGGATCTGCATTCACTTCCTGGTTTGAGCATTTAATCATCAACCATCCATCATAATCATGATCAGCCAAAATGGTTACAGGAAAATGGTGCAAAATACACAGAGTGGCAATTTGAAATTGGGACTGATTTTTTCTGTGTAGGTGCAAGCATTCTGTGGTACGAACAAGTGATGGATATCTCTCGAACAATCAATGTAGAGCTCATTGACCTTGAGTGAAATTGCAGTGTGTGGTGGTGTTGAGAGTGGGCACATGTCGTGAAAATGCATCATGATTTCAAGATGGAAAAAAGAGCAAACCGAGTTTTGTGCGTGCCTGTTTTAAACTGTTACAGAAACACTTTACATGTTGCAGCAAGTGTATGGGGACAATTGTTTATCCCGTGTTTGAATAGCACGGGCATTTCAGTGAAGGACGGGAGTCAATTGAAGGTGACAAGCATCCGGGTGAGTCAATTGAAGGTGACAAGCATCCGGGTGAGTCAATTGAAAGTGACAAGCATCCGGATGCTGCAAGGATGGTGAAAATACTGGAACTGGTTGAGAAAATGGAGAACGATCATTACTGAAGACCAAAATGCTACAGTTTGAATGTTTGCTGATGAGTTACAAGTGAATAAGGAAACCCTGAGGCAAATAATAATGAAGATGAAGGTCTGTGCTCGTTTTGTGCCTCATTCGTTTGTTCAGAGTTGATCACTGCCAAGAACTGATTTCTACTGTGAATAAGGACCCTAACTTCCTGTTGAATATCATAACAGAGGACAAGACATGGGGTTTCCAATATGAACCATCGAAAAAAATGTCAAAATGCTGAGTGGAAATCTCTGAACTACACAAGCCAAAAATTGTGCCATCGAAAGTCAAAAATCAAGCCTTTGCTCGTTGTTCTTTTATGACAGTAAGGGCATTATGCACAAGGAATTTCTGCCCACAGGGCAGACTGTTACTGCTGCATTTTATCATGAGGTACTGAAACGTTTGATTCAAGGAATAATACGTGTAAGGTCAGAGTATCGGAATGATGGCAGCTGGTGTCTGCTTCATGACAATGCCCCAAGTCACAAGGCTGCGATTGTGAAGGAATTTTTGGCTCGAAAGGAAATCTGTGTGTTGTCACACCACGCCTGTTCACCAGATCTGGTTCCGTGATTATTTTTTACTTCCTAAACTAAAATCTGCAATGAAAAGTTCATAATTTGATGGTGTACCAACAATCAAGAAGGCTGCGACAAGGATTTTAAACAGCATTACATCAAACAAATTCCATGCCCTGGTAGGCAGGGTGCAATGATGTGTGGATGCAGGAGGGTCTTACTTTGAATGATCTCAGGTAAGTAACTTTCTATGAACTTGCGGCACCAGTCCCGATTTCAAATTGCCGCACTGTGTAATAAAATTGAACCTGGCTGATGCCAGTCTTGTACATGAAAATATTGGTTGGAATTTATTCGCCAAAAACAAACAATACTATTCCAGGGTCTGGCTGTTTTCTTGTGTCCAAAGAGAGAAATTTTGAAAAAAGTGAAAGAAATTTGATTGTCATATTGAAAAAAAAATCTGCAGTGAGGGTAATGTTTATAAATAAAAAGTGCTCTTCTTTTCTCTTGAAGGGTGGAGCCATTATCAGGCAGGCAAAGCGAGATCTAGAAGCAGTAGGTTTTGATGCAGAAACAGGCCTCATGCTTCCAGAGAAGCCTTACGGTAATGAAGAAACAACCGACATGGAGATTGCAGATGAAAGTAAGTAAACTTTGGTCCAAACATCAATAAAGTAATAAGTAGGGTTGGGACAGATTAATCGATACTCTATCGGGATTGGCCAAAATTGCATATCAGCCCATCCCTAGTAATAATAAGGAGAAAGGCTACCCCAAAATTCATTTGAGTTCAAAACAACATTATTTTATATTTCACTGAGCAATGTTTAGTTGAATGAATCATTTAAATGTTGTCATCTTTATCTTACCTTAACTATGTTTTACCTCAGCATTTTTTCCCCATCATGTGATGGTGTTATGGTTGAAGATATAGCTTGGGTTTGCTTAAGCCCAGTTTGAAGCAGAAAAGCAAATTGGGACTGGACCTACAGTTTAAAGTGGTATCTGAATGTACTTCCACCCTTGATTACCAGACAACAGTATTACCAGTTACGCCATTCGGGAAGCCCCATTCATGACAGTGCAGTATTCAATATCGTGTAAAATATACTGAAATTTTCCATGCATCTCCAAGATCTTATTGATGTTGTTATCAATTCTTGTGAAAGAAAAAATATCACCCTTAATACCTTATGGCACATGGATAAAATAGTAAACTTGACTTCTTATATAAGAAAATAAAAAAAAAAGGTAAAGTGTTCCCCTGTGCATAGCACCACGCCATGAAGGCGTATAGGGGGTGTGGGGGTAACGCCCCACACTTTCTTGATCCGGTCGTGAGTGGGGGTGATGTGATCAGCATCACGCCCCTGACCACCTTTACCCCCCAGGGTTTCCCCCAGGTACCCATGTTATTCAACGCTGGGTAGGCGCCGGGGCCGCTTCCATAAGAAAATAAACAATAAAACTGTATTGCTTGTGAAATATAATTTTTATTGTTGTTTCTTGTTGCAATTCCCTTTTGGGGGCTGTTTACAAGATAGTTATTTAAATTCTAAATTTTACTATAATTATTTATTATTTACACTATAATTGTTATAAAGTTTTAGATTACAGAAAGAATTCTTAGTTAATCATTAGTCAGCGCATTTCAGGTATTATATAGAAATTCCCTCCCTCTACTCAACAGACCATTACTCTTAATTTTCTCTTCGCATTATTATCTTTATATGTGAAAGTAATATTCTAAAACTTCTTTAAGTTGGATTCTAAGTGTGGGTGTTTTGCTAAAATGTAGAGAGCTTCTTCCAGACATTCATGTACACTAATTAGCCTAATGATTTGGTCTGGAGAATTGTGGTTCTTGTTTTGGAAAAACCTGGAAAAGTCAGGAATTTTTTTTTTTTTTTCAAAATTGTAGATAGTAAAAGCCATAATTTTTTGTGGAGGTGGAAAATTGCCTCCTTTCCCCCAAATATAGCCATAATCAAATTGAATGTTACTAATTATTAATAGGATGCCCCAAGGCTCATATACCTGAGTCACAGTTTGTTCTAAAAAGTAGAAAAAGAAAAGAAAAATGTAACATACATGTCATATCTCAGCTTTTAAGCGTTAAGAAATATATGTAACCAGGTGACTGCCTTTGTGAATGTGCCCTTGGTTAATGTCTGTGGTGTAGAATACATATTTATATATTTTACAAAATTAGGGCATATATGAATTGTATGTTTATACCATTAAAGTAATAATAAAATGAATATGCTACAATGTCAGGGGTTCCAGGCTCAAATCGCAGCCTTGGCATGGGTGTTCTTTGAGAGTGCCACTTCATCAATTTCATCATATCATCACTCATCCTCATTGTCACATGTAGCCAAAAGTGGCAGAAAGGCAACGCTAAATAATGATGTAACAAAGTGGCACTGAATTACAAGCTATTTATAGACCCTCATAAAAATCATCATTAATGTTATCATACACTGATAATGGTTATACTGATAGAGTACTGATTACTTTGCCCCATGCTACGGTAAGTTATGTCTTGGCTATTTCTCTGTGAGTGTTTCTTCTTTAGTATCATCATTCATTGTCAAGATTAGCCAACAGAGGCAGAATAATTATGTAAAATTAAGAATAATAAGTACAGATACATTAAAACATACCCTTTTTGTGCCATAGAGCCATTATATTTTGAATTGGTTCACTCTTAACTCAGAGATCTAAGTTGTGACGAAGCCAGAATATACCATTTACCCTGGTATAACATTAACACTACTAATCAAACAGCCAGGTTCAATCCCTGGTTGGAACAGTTTTCATAACATTTTAAAAATATATAAAATGTGTGTCTTATTTGTTTCAGTTGATACGGAGCTGTACAGCGAGTCACGAAAGAATCTCCCTCTTCCTGATCAGCTCACTAAACTTCTTGAATTGTTAGACAAGAGTCAGAAGTTGCGGCATGGAGTTTCACGAGCGAAAAGAACACGATTTATCAAGTGAGTGGCAACATTTAAATGCATGGCCATTAAAATACGCAGTGGGGGCAGAATTGCTCTGGTGCCACATATGGGAAAAGCAAAGCGAGAGTGGGACAAAAGTTGCTGGTTTCCGTGCCTGTGTGGCAACATCAACCGGGCTGCGTTACCTGGTTCGAGTGTCAGACCAACCTCTCTCCTTTTGTGCCATCCCTGACCTTTTGACCAAATACTGTCAGTTTGCATCACATGGATTGCAAAGACCAACTCTACAATGATATCTTTCATTCTCTTAAACTTCCGAACACATTGGGTTGTCCTCCAACGTGGCAACAGTGCAAACTTTTGCCACCCACCTAATTTCATGGCCATACATTTTAGTCTATATTTGCATTGTATTTTTTCTGTTGTTGTTGTTGTTGACGAGTAATGTGTATCAGAAAGTATCAATTCAAATATTACACTAGCTGATAGTTTTCGGGAGTCCATGAAAACAAAATGCTAGCCTACATTTTCATGGTGTTCGCATGCAGTAACTTTGAAATGCTAAAAAGAATCAGGAAAATGTCCTCTGATAGTAGTAGAGAGATAAGTTGTGGAAATCGTAAGGGGGTGCTGGTGTCGAAGGTTGGATTGATAGCTCGTCACCACAGAATGCCAAGGTCCCAGGTTTGATCTCTGGATTAGCCACTATTTTCACGTACCTTTTCACAATTGTAGAAGAATATACTTAAGAATATGATGTTCCTTGCAACAGAAATAATGTAATTTTAGCACATGTTGTCAATTGCTGTATAATGAAACTAAATTATGCCCAAGTTCCAGTTTGTGCAATTTTGATATATTTAGCACCTACTAATCAGATTTTCTAATTAGGCATTCAGGGTCAGTCCATTCCAAATCATCCCAAAAAACAATAATTGGTTTGCTTGACCATTTTGAAAATTTTTCATATTCTTGTTGTAACCCATATGCAAAGGGAAATTATTTTTCTAAAACTTGGAAAACTTTGTTTAAAAATGGCTCATTTGTTTAAAAATGGCAGCCATGAGCTGCGGCATTTTTGACCTTTCCAGACATTTAGCAATAATTATGATAACTCAGCTAAGAGAAATGATAGAATGCTGGGATAAAAAAAACAACATTGTTTTCAGTACATTTGAAGCTACATTTTATGTTCTGTACCTTTTTCATCATATCTAACGAAAATGACTGAATATGAGGGCCAAAACTGACATTCAGTTTTGAACAAAAATCAAAGCTTAGGATTTTTTTTAGCAAGGATGTAATGTGACATCAGATCTATGAAAAACTCAATATGCTGACCAAGGCAGAAATTTATTTTATTATAAAACATAAACTAAACGTAATGTTTCAACCTTCTAGCAAGGTCTTCTTCAGACTCTGCACCAAGTACAAATGTAACAAGGTACAAAACAGGACGATATATATATATATACACACAAACATTACTCCCCTCCAGACTATTAGAAAGTTGTTCTGGAATATACTAGCAGGTGGTTTTCCTTCATCAACAGTACTTTCACCTAAAAGGCTAAACATAATAACTTCCATATAGAATGTGGTTGGACTCTTTATCTCACGCTCTTTTTCCTTTCTTCCTTCTCCTCTCCTCTTTCTCTCTTGTCCTTTCCACTCTTTCTAACACCTTCTTCCATTCTTTGTTTAACTTCAGTGCCCCATTCCAGTTCGTTGCGTCTGCTTCACCTTTCTTCTCTATTTCCTTGGCCTCCTTTCATTTTCTCACTACTATTCTCTTCTCCCTTCCTAGCTGCTTAGCCTCATCCCACTCTGTCATGTCCTGTTTCTCTCGTGTGTTTAAATATCGCATTTCTCTCTCTCTTAAGTCGTACATCATCCGTATGTTGTTTCAACCTGTCTTTCAGCCTCTTTTTCGTTTCTCCTATGTACACACTGACATTCTTTACATTTCACTTCGTAGATAATCCCTTCCTCTTCTCTGTTTTCCTTTTTCTTCTTTGCATTCTTCGCTATTCTTAAGATGCTTCTCCCTCCCTTCCTGTAAGTTTTAATGCCCGCTTTCCTAAGCACTTTGCATAGGAGTAAGGAGTATTTGGGAATACCACAGAAAAGATATGCAAAGTGCTTAGGAGCTATGATGCCAGTGGTCTCGGGTTCGGATCCTGGCCTGGGCATGGATGTTTGTGAGTGTCCATTCATCAATTTCATCATATCATCACTCATCCCAATCTTTGCTAATTTGCCAAAAGTGGCACAAAAAGTGAAATAAATTAAAGCAAATCAATCAATCACTGTGGAACTTCGATTATATTCCTCAGAAGACTACAGATAAAGAACTTACAATGCAGAAAAATGTTTAATTTGGGAAAATTGTTTTATTTTCCATTATTGGATCAAGAAAAGTAAACTGTATAACCTAAAATCAGAGATCTGTACAAGTGGTCATTTGTCAAGTGTTTCTTGGAATACAAAGTACTGCTGCAATCTACTGAGGATTTTGTGTGTGCCATAAAGTAGCCCGATCAATATATTTTTAATAAAATTAAAGTAAGCATGCATTTATATTTCCATGTCATTTTCATTTTCCATTGAAACGTCGATTTTACATTGTTCAGGGGGCCATACTGAAAAAAAAACTTAATATGCTAGAAAATGTAAAATTGAGGAAATTTTTATAATATTTTGATATGTTGGGACCATCAAGGTTGAATCTATAATGCAGGAAAATGCAAACTACATGACTGTACTTATCATCCTGCTCCTGTATGTATGTATGTGTAATATAGTTAGATCCAGAAGTATTGAACTCTTTATTTTTCAGAACTGAAATAACGAAGATCAGGCGAAGAATTGCTTTAGAACAAAGTGGTACAACTCCAGGAAAGAAATCTCTCGTTTCCAATAAAATTGTAGAGACGGTCAAACCTACTAAAAATAGGCGGATACTACAAAGATCATCACAAGGTGAGTACTGAACATTTTTTTAAGTAAATTTATTAATTATGGGTGTGTGTTACTTGTCACTCTTTCCCAGAGGGGATATTCTAGTGTGTTTGTTCTTTCATATAACCATATTTCAACTTTTGCAATCAACTAAACTAAAGTGGTAAAAGAAAAGTGCAACATTATAATTACAAATACAAGAATTTCAAGATTCACGTTAGTTGATGGGATTTTAAATTTACAATTGAGTATGATGAACTGAATTGTATTTGGATATTCAATATTTCCATTGCTTTTTTTATCTCTTTGAGCTTCATTGAGATGACAAGGATGAATGATGATTATGATGCTTTTTCTTGGTACTTGGTCCCATAGCCTGTATTAGTGTAATCATAATTGAGCATAGTGTGCTTTTCACCTTAGCAGCTAGGATGTTCTCAAGTTGAACATCCTGGGAAGAAACTGCTATATATATGTGGTTTGAATTTTCACTAGTAAACGAGCCATGTGTACCCCTGTATCTGACAGGCCATGAATACATAGTAGAGATTGCAAATGTATACCGAATTTCTTTCCACTTCATTTCTCTACTGTTCTTCCTACTTTTAGGATGTCATGTCATCTATCCACTGTCTGTAACTGACATGAACTGTTATGCCGTGTATGAACTCTGTAACATGCTTTTGGTCTTCTTGACACTTGATAACTCATTTCAATAGCCATTGTTACCTTCTTTACATATGTAATTTCAATTAATCTCTAATAACAGTCTCTCTTGCCTTGCCTTTCCTATTACTTTTAGTAAAGTATTTAATTTAAGGAAGCTATTAGATTATAGATCTAAATTCTATTGTTTCAGTCTAAAGCTACAACCACTGTAGAATCTTTTTACGAGATTTGTTTGAAAAATTGTGATTTATGATGGTATCTGCGTCAAGTAAACTCATCAGCATCAAATTTTGGTGTAATATAAGCACAACCGATTCTCTTGATTGCAAAATATTGAAAATACAGTATTCTTACATGTACACACATGCGCAAAATAGGTATATACTTGAAACTTAATACATCGGTTTATTCAGAACTGTGAACTTCTGCTGAATTCATAGTATTAAGAAATCTGCAATTGTCACAAAAGAATAAGTTGGTCTCCATGCAGTGGTGGCGATTGGTGGGGAGGGGGCAAGGTGGGCAGTTGCCCCCCACTTTTTGCCACTTTTGCCCTCGCACTATGCTAAACCTTATTTACAAAGGGAAATATACTGTCTTGCCCCCCCCCCCCCCACCTGTTTTGGAACCCAATCGCCGCCAATGCCTCAATGGCATAGTGGTTAGTGGGGGGGAGGGGGCAAGGTTGGCAGTTGCCCCCCACTTTTTGCCACTTTTGCCCTCGCACTATGCCAAACCTTATTTACAAAGGGAAATATACTGTCTTGCCCCCCCCCACCCATTTTGGAACCCAATCGCCGCCACTGCCTCAATGGCATAGTGGTTAGTTTATCATGCTACAGAGTCATAGGTCCAAATCTTGGGTAAGGCATGACTGTTTCATTGTGTTTGTTTCGACATCTGTTTCATCGATTCATCATTGATCCTCATCATCATCTTCACAGTTAACCAATAGAGGCATTAAACAAGAGAATAACCTGTAATACAAGTAGTATCAATACAGTAACATGGCAGTTGTTGAAAAATGTCAAGCTTTTTTTAAACCAGAACCTTTCTCATTTTAAGAAAGTAACACTGAGATCAAAACATTCAGTGCAATGTCCAAGACAATTATTGGACTAAACAACATCTCCAGTTTACAAAATACTTTACTGGAGATTTTTGTAATGCATTGAGGATAAATCAACACTTTTGTGGTATTCTTACAGATGAGGAAGAAGATGGGTTCGAATCAGACACAGAACACGAAGAAACCACTGAAGATGAAACGGAACAACCACCCACACTGCCATCATATCAGACTCGAAAATCTAGTCATACAAATCAGTCTGTAGCGTCGACGGACTCTAAACCATCTTTGCCCAGTGAGACTAGGGCGACAATAGAAACTAAGTCTATAGAGGAGAGGAAGCCAAAGGCTACCGATAGCGTAAAAACAAGGCATGGTACTCGGCAGTCCTTGCAGGTCACCACTAGGAAAGTGGCAGCAAAATCTGTGAAAGAGTTACCGCAGAAGCAGACAAAACTTCAAGACGAACAAGAATCCCCTCCGCCACGAAATCAGAATGAGAGTGCACAGCAGCAGCCTGATTCGAAGCCAGAGCAGGCTATACGTAAGCAGAAAATTTGTATGTATTGATGTGTTTGTGTCAAAGCATGATATCAAAGATACTGTTGATAGGAACTTAAGTTTTTCTTCATTTTTTCAATTTTTTAAAAAGTTATCCTTGTGGTCATTTTTCATTCTGTAAACTATCACTTCTTATAGTTTCAGTAGACATTGGGGATGTCTCTGGTTTTGAAGAAACTAAATCCTGAAACTTTAATCTTTGTACAGTTTTTTGTAGACCTTCTGTGTGTACTAGATTAGCATTTCAATTTCTTCAAAAGGAGAGACTTTCAAAACAAAAGCATTCCTGCTGGCATGATACTGTTTGGATCTTGGGTCTGTTAAGAAATGTTGTTCCTTTCCAGTAGTTTAGCAGAGCTAATGTTTCCATGACAACAAAAATTCAAACATAAGCGGAGATATTGATACTCGTGTATGAGTATTGATATTAGAATTTGTCAGTTGGAATTAAATCACCAATCCTGGCTGATTTGTTTCATAACCTGTGTATCTTGCAGGACTCACCAAGTTACATACTACACTAGAAATAATGCAAAATGCATAAATTGAAACCATTTTACAGCAATGTTTTGTGGGTAAAATTTATTTTTTGATTCAATAATTATTTTAATATCTCGTTTGTAAACCTACGAATATTTTAAAGCATAACTGTGGTAGATAGCTGTGGTATAGTTGCTATGAAATACTGTACTTGTGAACATTGACATTTATAAATATTCTGAACATTAAAATTGCTACTGTGTTCAAGTATTGGTATCGGCAGAGGATTCTAAATCAGTTTTGTTCGCAACCAGAATAGCAAGGCAGTTCTTAATTTCTTGTACTTTTTTAATACAGGTTGAAAATTCATGATAACTAGGACTGACCGTGTGCTACTTTGAACCAATATTGATACCACTGCTCATAGTCTTATTGATTCCCACTGACACCAGTGCCGATACTTGAAATTGTAAGAATTCAAATCTACCAGAGTTTTGCTTTTTCGTACTTTCATATTATTTTATCATAAAATTCATTTCTCCCCATAATGTTGTTACAAAATCAATGAAAAATGCATTTTGCATAATTTTCTAAGATAGTTACACTCCACAAGAATGTCACATGGCATTTTTACAGAATCTAGAGGGGAAACCTGGACTCCGAAGTATTGCTGATTAAATTCCAACTGTTAATTTCCAATTCTGATATCACTGATATTATCCAGTACCAATACATTAATATTATCTTAGCCCTAAACAGATTCTTCCATTCTCCCTTTTCCTTATGCTTCATGCCTCTGATGTCTTCCCCCCCATCCCCAACCATTTCCCCCAACACACATTATTAGACTTCTTATAAGTGTAATTTTCCATTTTTAAACAGCCTTGCTTACACATATCACTGTTGTGTTTTGAGTACGTACATTCATTCACATGTTTTTCTTTTACCTCTCTTTCTATCTTTTATTTTCATCACTTGTCATTTAATTAATTTTAAATCCTAAATTTTGCTACTTTTTATTTGTCTTTTCTGCAACATTAAGTGAATTAATTTGTTATATTTTTCAGAATGTATTTCTTTTTATGACTTGTTCCCTTCTAAATTAGTGGAATTTCAGTGCTTAAAAAAAAATCATTTTAAAAAAATATTTTTTCCAGAAGCCTACCAGCTATTTTAGTGCTATTTTTTCATTTTTTTTTTGTGGTATTATTTTCCCCAACATTCGCATTTTTATTTTAGCACACTATACATACTTCCAAATATACCTAAAAGTTATACCTTCCTTGTGCTCTAAACTAGTATTTTTATTTGTAAGTCACATGGCCTATGTCTGTTCGTGATTCATACTTTGAAAGTGATTTTTTGGGAAGTTCTTTTTTCATTTCTCTCTCAACAAATAGTTATGTTACTGTTCCCGTAACTGTTGGTGTACACTTGATCTTCCACCACGTGGTGCTAAATGTTCCAATAGAAGGCAAATCATGGAAAATATTCATTTACATGTTATTTTATGTTGGAATTATTCCATGTATAACATGCATGCTTAAATATGGTACATTTTATTTTTGAAAGCTTAAAACATTAAATTTTGAATTTTCACAGTATTTTTCATTTCTTAGCACAAAATATGTTTAAAAGCATGAAAGAAATGCCATAATTTGTATAATTTTGTGATTCTGAATGCATGAAAAACCTGTTTAGAACATGTGCACTGCACATACATTAACATTTTTTTGGAACAATTAACATTTTTCATTGTTATCACATTTGATAAAAATCAAATCCCCTAAATATTGATAAATAACAGGCTATGAATTAAGTGATCTCACTATTTCTCATGTCACTAATGTTACATCCTCTATAACAATGAAGAAATGTAGCTATGCAGCTTTCTTAAAAAGTCTCTGGAACTGTTTATTTTTTTTCTCCAAAATGAGAGGGAGGCATACAACTGTTTCACCCCAAGAAGAATGGTATCGGTGATTAATTTCTGATAGTTGCTGATAATGAGATGTTGATATCAATTTCATTTTCACTTTCTTAGAAATGTATCTTCCTACAGCATTTATTGACCTGTGAATTTATGTTTCATCATGTTTCCACTTTAATTTCCAGCTAAGCGTGGCCGGAGGAAAAAGATTCCCAAGAAGCTGTTGTATGAAGATGAAACTACTTTTAAGAAAAATATTCCAAACAGCACACAGACTGCAGCAGAAGGGCCGAAGTGTAACGAGAACTCACCAGTAGCACCAGGACTTTTGACAAAAGGTACTTATGATTGTCACTTTTATACTTTTGGTTAACTACAAGTCAAACTTTACAAAATAACCAAAATTTTTCAAACATTATCATTTTCTTCCTCTTTTCTCTCTCATCTGTCCAAATGACTTTAAAAAAATACTAACTTTACAACAAAATGATGTTAGAAATTTATATAGGGGAGACCGGGGTAATTAGAACATGGGGTTATTGGAACATGTTAATGTAGAATAATTTAAAACGAAAAGACTGGTGTAATAACATTTCATACCTATGTACCTACACTAAACCTACATGCAGAAAATTTGTTATTGGAATAACTACACAAAAGTAAGTTTTATTTGACTTTTATTATACACCTGCAAAAAATGATGTGACACATGTTTGGTGTTTCTCTGCTTCTGCATATACTGGATGTGAATGAAAGAACCCTTGCAAAATTTTCTTCACCCCTATAATAAAACATAAGGGCACACATCTTTTCATGTGAGTTTGGTTGTCTATGGGCAATTTGCCTGGTTTTTATAAGCAAAGTTCTTATTACCCCAAAAATTTCTGCAAAGGGGTTATTAGAACATTGCGTAATTTGCTTGATTTTGCTTGGGGTAATTAGAACAGTCATGGGGTAATAAGAACATCATCTTGAAATACCATGAAACGTAACTACTTTTGGAACAACCTGCTTTTAGACTGGAACAGAACCAATCCTGGTGCTCGTTTGCCGAAGTCTGTCTTTGCTCAGTACATAGGGAGAGTGTGGTCTAGGAGTTTCAAGAAATCATACCTAGTGTCGGAATTTAAAACTACTGGTCTGTTTCCACTGGATAAATCCATGTTTCCATGTGAAGAATTTGACCCCCTTGCCCTAGCATGATTTCGTAATCAAAGTCAAGAAGACATACAACCTGGATCAACAGTTGTTGCTGATGTTCAGATGACTCAGAATTCACGAAATACAACTGCCTCCACTGACATCCCACCAGGAGCAGTTCAAGATCCAGTAAACATTCACACTGCCAGCCAACCAATCACTCCTTCCTCTTCCATTACTTCAACAGCAATGCCAACGCCTTCAGATGTTGAAAATGTTCTGAATAGAAGTACTACACCACCATCCCAGTATCTGTCTTTTGAACAATTCATCAGAGAATCTCTTAGTAAACAACACAGACCAAGCGGACAAAATCCAAGAACAATGTCTAGTGGTAATCTATCAAGAGTATGCCTTTCTGATCAGTATGGCGAAATTCTAACAACTGAAGATGCTATGCAGCGACTGAAAGAAATGTCTACTAGGCCTACCAGTGCCAAAAAAAGAAATCGCCCTACTCAGAAAAAAATACCCACAGGACAGACCAAAAAAGACAAGAAAAGAATGTCCCTTCAATCCAGCTCTACTTCTTCAGAAAGTGAAATAGACCTATCTCTCAATGATGAAAACAGCACCGACATTGGAGATGACGTGGAGCCACAGGCTGAAAGTGAACCAGGCCCAGCAGCTGAAAATCAGCCAGGTTGTTCTGGTATACCAACTGTTCCAAAACGGAACACAACACAGGAAAACAATGAGGAAAGTGGTAGGCCTAATGAGGCCGATGAAGAATCAGAGGATGACGATGTAGTCCTATTCAAACTGGAAAAGTACTACGCTGTATATTACGAGCGAAAGTGGTATGTTGGTGGAATTATTAAAATCTCTAATGGCCAGTCTACAGCAACGATCAAGTTTCTGGAGGAAAAAGAAACTGGCAAGTTCGATTGGCCACGAAGACCCGATGTTGAGGAAATTGATAGGAAGTTTATATTTTACGGACCTTTGGAGTTAAATGGAATCGGTCCATTTACCCTTCCATTGTATGACATCATTAAGAGCAAGTATGAAGCTTTCAAAAAAGAAATCAAACATTCAAATCAGTAGATCTACTGGTGCCAAACTGACAAATGTTAATATGGGTCAAGTGTTCTTTGGTGTAGCTTTTGTCATGTAGCCTATATTTTATGGTTTCATATATAATTGTTTTTTGAGACTGATAAGCTTAATTTCTGTATATATTAGTTTTTCACGACAGTTAAACCTGTTAGTGTAAGTTATCTTAAGTGTTTTTAGAAGTATTAGCACTACTTGTTACAAATTGGAGTAAGTTTTCCTCCAAAAAAGGTGCTTTTTTGTACTTTTTCTAATTGATATACTACATTGTACATGTAACTATTAGAAGTTTTTCTTTACTACATTGTAGAATGGCCTGTAACCTTTCAAATAAATCATAGAACACTGATTTTCATTCACACATGTTTGCTTCACAGCTGGGAAATTGAACTTTATGAAAAAAGACGTTAACTTGGGATTTTATTTAAACAAGCATTGATAACTCCAGAAGAAGTAGAGCTATTGTGTTCAAATTTGCAGGATAAATGAGACATTTATATATGATGTTTGTATTACCCCAACAGCAATCTAAAGCTATTCAGTTGAAATTTCTAACTTATGTTCCATTAACCCCAAATGGGGTAATTGGAACAATTTTATGGTGTCATGACAATTTTTTTTTTTGGACAAGTATTTGCAATGCAGGTATGGTCATTATTTTTTTCAAAAATATACAAAAGATGTCCTTTGAAATGGTAGAAATTTTTAAAAAATCCATCAGTAACTTTCTGAGTAATTTACAGTGGAACTTCTACAGGCTGTTTCCTGTTCTAATTACCCCGGTCTCCCCTAATGCCTTCTTTTTGTTGAGATTTTAGTAGGGATGGGACGATATGAAATTTTGGCCAATACCGATAAAGTACCGATATAAAATTGCAAATGATCCTTTAAGAAACTGAATGGTTCATTGACCTCCTTAATAAATGTGTGTTTCCAGGTGAATGCAATGCAAAAGAAGCAGCATATTTAGACATTTACTTTTTTAAAAAGTCTGCCGAGGAGATTATATGTTTATATATTCATAAAAATTGTAACCAAATGACAAAATTATTATAACATATTTGTAGATATATATATTGAATTGGTAAAGTTATTGGTAATTTTACCGATACACCGACATGGCTATATCAGCTGATACCGATATAGTACCTATTCATCCGTCCCATTCCTAGATTTAATAATAACCCATCTTCGATTTCAGTGATATACACATGCTCCCCATCTCTTATCTTTCTGGTGTTGCAAACATCTGGGATGTATGTCTGAGAGATTGCAGGGCCAGACATACATCCCAGTCTCCTCCAATTCTGCCCCCCTCCCACCACCCTTCCCAACAACCACCCCTCGAAAGATACATCACCTCTGTTGTCAACAACGTTTCAGACAGTTCATACCTCCAAAACTCCTCTTCTCACCACAATCTAACCCCAGCCCAGCACCAAGCCCTCCGATCCCTCCGCAACAACCCGGACATCAAAATCCTCCCTGCGGACAAAGGGTCCACCACAGTAGTCGTGAACTCCTCTGACTGTGGCGGAAGCCTCCCGCCAACTCTGATTCATCCACCACACACCTGGATAAAATCCGTGATTTTGTCCTCTCCCAAGGACCCCCTGAAGGCCTATCCAACTCTACCATCTCCTCACTCATACCTGACAACCCCCACACCCCCACTTTCTACCTCCGCTCGAAAATTCACAAACCGAACAATCCGGGGAGACCCATTGTGTCCAGCTACAATTCACCCACTGAATGCATATCAGCCTTTCTAGACTCTCCCCTCCAACCCCTCGTCCAAGCCCTGCCCTCCTACCTCCGTGACACCAACCACTTCCTGGACATCATCCACAACTTACTACCATCCCTACCACCAAACACCATCCTCACTACAGTTGATGTCACCTCCCTCTACACCAATATTCCCCATGCCCATGGCCTCCGTGCCACGGAATCCTTCCTCAACAGCCGAGCCAAACCCCACAATCCCAGCACCCACTTCCTGATACAACTAGCCAACCTTGTACTTGCCTGCAACAACTTCTGCTTTGGTGACCAACACTACCTGCAGATACGTGGTACCCGTATGGCCCCCCTCTTATGCCAACTTGTTCATGGGCAGGCTGGAGCAGGAATTCCTTGACTCTCAACAACTGAAACCAATTCTCTGGTTAAGATTCATAGATGACATTTTCCTCCTCTGGACACATGGCGAACCCTCCCTCACTACATTCCTAAACCAACTGAAGGACTACACCACCATCACCTGGTTCCACTCCAAAGACCAAGGGACCTTCGTAGACGTGGACATCCACGTTGCGGGAGACCAATTGGAAACTTCCATACACATCAAACCGACCAACCACTTCCAGTATCTCCACTACTCCAGCTCACACCCCTACCACACCAAAAAAGGCCATCCTATTTTCCCTAGCTCTCAGAGGCCAATGCCTCAACTCATCCCCCATCCCGCCAAAACTACAACATACGCCTGCACCAAGCTCTAACCAACCGTGGCTACCCCTCTACCCTCATCAACAAACAAATCACAAGAGCCACCTCCCACAACTGCACCAAACAACCCAAAACCAATCCTCCAGTTCTGATCACCCAATACCACCCCCACATCACGAAAATTAGACATACACTCCCTCCTCCCCATCCTACACAGTGATCCTGACACCAGGGACAACTTTTGGGATAAACCTAGGGTTGTCTTCATTTGCCCCCCCCCCCAAACCACAAAAACATCTTTGTCCAAAACACTCCCACCCCTTCCACACCACTCCCCCCGCTCACAGGTGCAACAAACCCAGGGCCTTGAACCTAAGGATCAATAATCACCGTTCATCCACCCAAAACTCTGATTTCACAGTTGCCATCCACACCAACAGCCATAATACCACCTTCAACAACTGTTTCCGTGTTGCCATTATCCATCTTTTACCTCCCCACACAGACACGTCTTTTCACAGGCGAAGGAAAAGGGCCTATATATCAGGCATACACGCCACTATACCCCCCCGGACTCAACCTAGCCAACCAATAACCCTTTCCCCTCTTCCCGGAACCACCCACCCTATGCAGTAAACACTGGTGAAAGTAACTTTGTTTTTTATGTACTGTTTCTGGCAACACTGACGGTAGTGACGCTGCCGTCAGTATTCTGTGCCTCTACTCTTCGTAACCACGATCTCTTTCTTCTCCGTTGAAAATGCTACCTGGGTCGCGAAATATCGAACTTTTTCTTTTTGTGTGGTAAGTGTTTACTGTCTTCCTCCTTCATTTGTGTGTGTGTGTGTGTGTGTGTGTGTGTATATATATATATATATATATATATATATATATATATATATATATATATATATATAAAAATAAAATAAGGTAAAAGGAAACACTCACCGGACAGTAGGAAAATTCAAAATTTTCGCTAATTTATAGCATCATCGGTGTGAGAAGAAACAGAAGACGGTTCCGTCTTCTGTTTCTTCTCACACCGATGATGCTATAAATTAGCGAAAATTTTGAATTTTCCTACTGTCCGGTGAGTGTTTCCTTTTACCTTATTTTATTTTTACTTAGCCCTTTTGGCCCTCCTTGCTTTTATCCATTATATATATATATATATATAAAGAAGTTTCAAGTTTTCATGATGTTGATGTTTCTTGTAAACATTGTACTATGTTTACAGATTCAGCCAAGACAGCACCACTAGGGCAATATCCTGTGACACCTACAAAATCAGGAGTAGTAGGAGAGAACCAACTCTCCCCTGCGAGTACTGGTTCTCCGTCGGGGGTGAATCGTAGAACAGCTGTTCTCTTCACAAGAAAAGCAGCTGCGGCATTTCGGGTAAGTGTCGTCCACATGTATTGATTGATGACACAGAAGAAGCCTCTGGAACTTAGAATTTGTGAAAATCATGTGGAGGAGACTTAACTAATATTGAATAATGACAGCGGATAGTTCAGTTGCAACCAACCAAGAAATGCAATCTACATAATACTAGAAATAATTAAGCTATAAAATATTATTTTGTGTGTTACAAATATCCTCAGAATTTTTACACTGGTTTGGAAGCAGTTATCTATATATACACGAGAAAATTCAGATTTTAGATATTTCAAGGAAAGTTTTCAAACTTCTGAGTGTCTTGAAATTGAGCGTTGGAATCTGCTCAAAATTAGATTTCAACCGGTTCTGATAAGTGGTTAATGAAGGCACATTGTGGCTCAGAGCCTGCTTTAAACTGTAGGTTCAGTCCCAATTAGCCTATCTATGCATAAAGTAGACTTAAAAACAAAATCTAAACTAATTGTTGTTCTGGTATGCCAATTTTGACCAATGTTTATAAATGAGTTTCATCAAATCCTTAGTTTAACCTAATATGTAATGAGAAATTTTCATTCATAATTTCATCAAATTATTGTCATTACACTTTAATTGTACCAATGTTATGTATTTACTGACTTACGGTACATGAAAATGTATTGTACTTGATGTGAAAATGCCTCATAATATGAAAATGGTTAGGAATATGCAAAAAAGCACAGAAATGAAAAATTTTCATTTCATCATGGAACATTTTTTGTTCTTAACCTTTTACTGCATCTGCAATGGTTTTAGCATCCATTTTGCAATGTGGTAGCCATAGCACAGTTTCATTTAAAGTCTAATTTTACTACCCTGTAAGGTTACTGCAACACAATACTCATGTACAAAGAGTTGTGAACCAAGCAAGTTTGGGAACCACCATTCACATCTAATTGAGGCAACTCTTTAAAACTGAAATGAAAGCCGTATATGATATTTGCATCCTGTAGCCTTATCCATTGATATATTTTTATAGTTTTGATTTAGTATGCAAGGCCAACCAGGTATGTCCATAAAATTAATCAGTATTATTGTGATGTACATATTAAGTTTTGTCTTATTATTGACTTTTTGTCTTGTAGAAACCTGACGTTCCTGTTCCGTCAGCCAAAAGGAGAGTTGGCAGACCAAGGAAGAATGCAGAAGGGGGGCCAGCACTGACACAGAGTTCGGGCGACCATAAGTCGCAGAAACCAAAAGCAATGAAATCTCTCAATGCACAAGGCAGTCCTAAGAATCCCAGCCTGCTGCCTGCTGGGGAAACGCCTGCCGTAAACGAACAGGACCCTGTGGTGCCTTACAGTGAAAGCTTCAGGGTGTATCGCAGTGGCAAAGGTACAGTTGTTGTGAATGGTACTCTGTGAGAATGAAAAATGTTTATCCCAGCAAATTCTGGTGTCCTTTAAGGGGATAAGGTAGAGTTTTGTATAAGGTGTACACTTGTTTCATTTCTGCCAAAAAGCACGCTATTATTATAAAACATAAAACATTGAGTTCTTGATTGATCCTCACGTTGCAATTGTAAGCAGGTCTGTAATATATTAAGCTAGATAAAGGTTAATGAATATTTCAGTGATAGATATGTTTCGACTCGTTGTGTATTTCTTATGAAGCATGGATGTGTGTTCTCCCGAAACTTACATTGAAAAATGTGCTTATGTAAGAACAGTAAACTACAAGAGAAATAATTCAATTCGTCTTCAACTTTTATTATTTCCATCCATGTGCTTTGCAAAATCCCAGCTGCCAGGCATTGTAGATTGTCATTTTGTTCTACTACTCATGCTTCGTGTAGGGAGACAGTCCTTAAGTCCTCAAAATATATTGTAAAAGGTGATTTTGATCAGACCTGACTTGATACCTGTATATCAATCGTATTGATATTAGAATGTATTGGTTCCAAAATGCTGATTATTAATTAGAGCTGAGCCAGTGCCCATAAGGATGCCAAAACACTTACCGATTCCCATCAATACTGATGTCAATGCTTGAAAATTGTAATAATTAAAGTTCTTTGATTTTATTGTGTACGTATTCCACTCCAATCGTATACATCAATTTGCTTTGAAATATTCTAGAATTACATCAGAATATTATAATACATGTTATGTAATCAAAGAATCCTGTTTTTCACACAAAACTGGTGCAAAATAAAAGAAACTTCAATTTTTGTAAATTTTCCAGGATAATTACTCCATGAAAGTGTCGTGTGGCATTTTTGTGGACCCCATGAAAGACCAAAATACCAGAAGAGTATCGGTTGGTATTGGTAAATAAATTCCAAGCAATGAGGTGTAAGCAGTGGCGTAGCGTGATTCTATGAAAGGTGTAAGGCTTCCTTAGATAAACCTGATCTGAATATTGGATAAAGAAAACCCAAAGATATTTTAACTAAATAGAATCTATTTGAATGTAAGTCATACATGGGCATACTCAATTTCAAACACAAAATGCACACACTCTATGTTAACAATAATAGCATATGTATTACTTAATGAAAATTCTCCGACGATCCGACGATCCTTTAGTCTGAACACGTCAATTATGTCGCCGTAGAATCGGGAGTTTCTGGTCAATTTCTTTAGCAGCTCCTTTTCAATGGATATCAGTCCCAAGTCAGATTTCCTTGCCTGAGTCTGTGTGCTGCGTTGAAATGTGTGAATCGTCCTCAGTTCAGAAAACTACTTTTCCACCGACGAGCTTGAGGCAGGAACAGTGAGGAACAATTCTGTTAGTTTGTACACTTGTTCAACAGCTTCATTCAAATGGGTAGTACGCAAGTACTCATGAAATTCAAACACACTCTTTACTTGATATTCGGCTTCAGAATAAATTACCTGTAGCTCAACTGGTAGCAATTGACAAATTTCGCATACAGCTTAGTTAAGGACACAAACTCTTCTTCTGGAAAGGCCATGTCATATTTTTATTATTATTATTATTATTCTTTCACTAAAATGCCATTTGTGGTAAATGCGTAGGATACAATTTGCAAATGCAATTGCATTCGAGAATATTACTCATTGTCATGGTTACGATATTTGCGCACATTTTCAAATGCATATCAAGCAACTTAGTCAAAGGAAAAGGTAAAACAAATCTGTAAATCATAACGCTATGCTTTTAACATTACGGGCAACTGGGATGCACGTGCCTAACTTTGCGGGCGCTGCCGGATCTAGGATTGCCAGACATTCCTCTTTTATCTTTAACTTCGCTACTTCTAATGAAGGTAATATCCAACATTAAACCATCTCTTTGTGAACTCAATAGTTGGTTTACACCAGGCATGTCAAACACGTGGCCCGCGATATATTTTTGTGCGGCCCCTTTGCTATTACCTGTTTCTAAATAGTAGACCCTTCAGGTGTAGTTGCTAAAATATCTGTGTTTTTATATAAGATGATGTGAAATTTCACACGTTTTCCTCTTGGACAGGATATACCCGTCGGTAGGTGAAAAAAGGTGGTTGTGTTGCATTATTGGGGTGGTTGACGAATGTACTGATTACCAGTTGTTCAGAGTCCAAGGCTAAGTCGTCTGCCTGCGCAGTTTTCCCTCCGTAATCTACAATGAGAGGGGGATTGAAGGGAAAGGGGAACAAGCTGCCTTCGCCCGAAAACCTACTAAAGTAGCTCAAGAAAGCAAAGCTGCGGTACACGCAAGCTACGCATTGTCGGAGTTGATAGCTAAACAGTGAAAACCTTTTGCCGAAGGCGAGTTTATTAAACGGTGCTTGATAAAAGCTGCTGAAATAGTTAATCCCGCAAGTGTAAAAGCTTTTCAAGGCATTTCACTATCCCGCAACACGGTTGCTGAAAGAGTAACCAAACTGGCCTGTGATTTTAGTGATCAAATTAAAACAAAAGTGTCAAATTTCATTGCTTATTCCATCGCTTGTGATGAGAGTACAGACATCGGTGGTGTAGCTCACTTAGCTGTGTTTCTTCGTGCTTGTGATGATGAGCTATTGGACATTTTACCGTTGCATGACACTACTACCGGTGAGGATATATTTATTGCTGTTCGTGAACTTTTGCGGAAGCATGATTTACCTCTGTCAAAGTTATCCTGTGTAGCTATGGATGGTGCCCCTTCAATGACGGGAAAAAAACAATGGTTTTGTGAGAAAACTGCAAAACAAATTTCGTGAAACCTGTGATAAACACATGTTCCATCATGTGCATTGCATCATTCGCCAAGAGGTCTTGTGTTCAAAAGTAATCAACATGGAAAGTGTGATGAAACCTGTGAAAAAAGCTATCAACTTCTTTCTTAACAGATTTAGAAAGCGAATATTCTGGAGTGCCGTACTACATAGAAGTGCGCTTGGCTATCGTGTTCTGTGGTTCTTGAAAGATTCTGTAACTTGAAAGATGAAATATGCCAATTTTTGGAAATGAGAGAACAAGACACCAGCCTTTTTTCGCAACCAACGTGGTTACAAGATCTTTCCTTTCTTGTTGATATAACGAAACACTTGTGAGAATTAATTTTGAAACTGCAAGGAAAATATCAATTAATCACAAACATGAATGATCAAGTCAAAACATTCGAGCGTAAGTTATTGCTTTGGGAAAAACAGTTAAGAAATGAATACTTGAAGCACTTTCCAACTTGTTCTAAATACGGACCAAGTTCAAAGGACCCTGTTTTGTACAAAAAGTACACCGAAAAAATCAGGTTTTGAATACTGAATTCGGGAAAAGGTTCCGCGAAGTTCGTTCTTTCGAAGACAAAATCTCCCTGTTTTCAGCCCTGTTTACGACTGACGGAGAAAAAGATGCAGCACATTTGCAGATGAGAGTAATTGAAATTCAGGGATACCCACTTCGCTGTACTTTTGTTTCAAAGTTGAGTACTTGCCTGCATGTTTTCCAGAAACCCGCAAATTTGTGTGTAAAATAATTTCCATGTTCGGTAGCACTTAAAAGTGTGAAAAACTTTTCTCACTCGTGAAAGGAAACAAGTCACCAACGAGATCCAGATTTTCAGATGTTCATCTTAGCTGTGTTCTGAAAGTAGCTGCTTTGAATAAGATGTCTCCTGATATTGATAAGTTGGTGGCAGAAAAAATATGCCAGCTGTCAGACAAGAAGCAATGATCAAGTTTCAATGAATGTTCAATATACTTTATTAAGTGTTATGTTAGTCATTCTTTAAAATAAAGTATTAAAGATAATTTAATTTTTTTCCTTGCGGCCCGCCCTATCTAACACTACTGACTATTTGGCCCAGTTCATATTTTGAGTTTGACATGCCTGGTTTACACATTTAAAATGAAACCCGTTTTGTTACACCTCCCGTCAAGCATTGTTGAAACAACACGGGAGTCGATTTTCTTGGTTCTCTTCCGACCGTGGCAAACAGACGCAGCGGGGACAGAAATCTCGCCAGTTAGCATCCACTCGTAATGCGCCTTACAGTGCGTGAGAATCGGGGTGCCCTGTCATTGGTTGAGAAGATACTACGTAAGCAAACACACCCGCCATGGGTGAGTCCAAATCATTTCTTCGATTCACCCGCACGTAATTCCTCTCAAGAAGCCTTACAGAGAAACAACTCGAATCAAAACAAGTCCTCAATTGTTTCGTTAAAAGTTCTATTTGAAGTCTTATAATGCTATGTGTGTTCAAGCGATAAATACGGTAATGAAATATGTTTTCTTCAATAATTTCAACTTGTAAGGTGGACTTACAAGCCTTACGTGGGCACTACGCCGCTGGGTGTAAGGGGTGACCTTCCAGATAGTACACCCAATTGACAACCTCACTTCCATGCAGTACACCCTGGACTGCATTTTGTAGACTAACGAGGCTCTGGCAACTGGCCCTATGGGCAGTATAATTTTGTGTTTTGCCGCTATATGTGCTGAGTACCTCTTTGCAGCCTCAGCTTTTAACCGGTGAGAAAATTTTATTTTACATTTTAGTTACAACACAGCATTACAGTTATGCTGTTTTAGTCATGGTAAGGGCTGGACCCCGTATAATGTGACGGGTGCAAAATAGCCTTAGTGCTGACGCACCCAAAATTTTAAATTAAAAAATAAAAATCCAACCAATATCTCCTGATACCAATCAGCATCATCATCGCTTTTAGTACAGCTGCATTACTAATACTTACCAACACTGTTGCAGACGCAAACTATTATTTTTCTTTTCTCAAGTGTTTGCTGATGGTTGTAAGGCAGCTAAATAACATGCCATTAACTATATCAAGGACACCTCTCGAATATGATACTCTATGTGATCAAAAGTATCCAGACACACCGGGAAACGTGTGTTTATCATAGAAGGCGACACAGTACGGGCATCTACTGCGTGGAACACATAGTCAGCGAACTCAGAAGTGTGCAGACAGTGTGAGACAGCAGTATGGGATGGTCTGAGGAAGTCGCAGACTTTCAACATGGTCAGTTGGTTGGGTGCCACTTGTGTAGGAAGTCTGTGTGTGAGATTTCCACCCTCCTAAACATCCCTCTGTCTACTGTTCCCAATGTTATAGTGAAGGGATGTGTACAACCCAAAAGCGTGCAGGTCATCCTTCCATGTTGACCTCCAGAGACCATCAAGTGTTGAAGAGGGTCATACAGCATTATCGTCAATCTTCCATCGCCACCGTCACACAGGAATTCCGAACTGCATCAGGATCTACTCCAAGCACCATTACTGTTTGGCGCAAGGTGAGGCAACTTGGTTTCCATGGCCGAGCAGCTGCCCATAAGTCAAACATCACACAGACAAATACCAAACGCCACCTCGTGTGGTGCAAGGAGCGTCGAAACTGGACCATAGAACAGTGGAAAACCGTTGACTGGAGTGATGAATCAAAGTACACAATGTGGCGATCCGATGGTAGGGTGTGGGTGTGGCGAATGCCTGGTGAACGACATCTACCAGCCTGTATAGTGCCGACAGTGATATTCGGAGGTGGCGGGGTTACAGTGTGGTCATGTTTCTCCAGAAGGGGGACTTGACCCTCTGGTTGCTTTACATGGCAATGTCACGGCACAAGCTTAGCTTGACATTTTAACAGGTTCCATGCTGCCTACCGTCGAAGACCAGTTCGAGGATGACCATTGTGTCTTTCAACATGACCGAGCACCCGCCCATACTGCAAGGCTTGTGGAGGAGTGGTTTGACGACAACAACATCCCACTAATGGACTGGCCTGCGCAGAGTCCTGATTTTAATCACATAGAACATCTCTGGAATGTTTTGGAATGCCGACTTCGTGCTAAACCACACCGATCCACATCAATACCTCTTCTCATTTTGGCACTCTGCGAGGAAAGGAGCTGCCATTCCTCAGGAAAGCTTCCGGCACCTGATTGAAAGTATGTCTGTGAGAGTGGATGCTGTCGTCAAGGCCAAGGGTGGTCCAACACTGTATTGACTGCCAGTGTTCCCGATGGAGGGTTGCCCAAACTTGTACTTTATTTTCAGGTGGGTGTCCGGATACTTCTGATCACATAGAGTATTTTTAATTATAACAGGAGTAAACTTTTGCAGGTGTTTTCTTTCCTGGCACTTCTTGTAGGTTGATTGCCCACATGTTAAAAAAGCTTAAAAAGTAGATGTGAGGTGCAGATTGGATTACCCAGTGTTAAAAATGGAACAAACCATGATTTAAAATTCAAGTTGATACATCGCTATGTGCACGTCACAAAAGCTCTGAATAGTATGTTCTACTTTTACTTTTTGCTGTATCTAAATATCATAGCAATGCAAACATTCAGCATTCAACTGTGTATGTAGATAAATTTCGATTTTTATTTGTTTTTTCTTTGTAGAAATATCTGCGGAAACTGATGACGACACACAATCTGATTCAGGATCTAGTTCTTCAGGGTCCTCGAGCAGTGACTCAGACAGTTCGGAGAATTCAGAATCTCACATTGGAGAAATGCAGTCGGAATCATCAGCAGACGAAACTGCGAACTTCTCTTCTGGGTCTCAAATCCCTTTGGAACCACTGGATCTCGTGTGGGCCAAGTGTAGGGGCTACCCATGGTATCCTGCTCTGGTAAGTATTCTCAATTGTGAGATGACATCTATTGTATTTCATGCACAGTAAAAAAGTGTCAATTTTCAATGGTGACTTTGTTGGAGGAGATTTAGGAAACTAGCTTATTCAGTTTTAATATTGTATAGGTGATGTTCCATATTTTCACTTTGCAATTTTTTTTCAATTAATTTCAAAGGACCATTGACTATGGTTCTATGATTTATTTTAAATAATACATTTTCATTGAATGTTAGTAATTATTAGAGAAATGCAGTAATACTTGAAATTCAATAAATAATAATCAGTACTATTATTACATGAAATTTAAATATTATCCTCAAGATATTAAAAATAAAACTATGACCAGACATTCTTTGTTAATATTCACCTGATTGAGCAATAGTTGAAATGTGTAAACACCAAATATGCACAAAATAAATGCAATAAAGCAAAGTAAGAGAAGGATACATTTATTATTTTACAATACATTATTAATTTTTTGGACCTATCTCTTAATACATAAATTATTACTTGTAAATTGCTTCCATAGTTATATCAGTTCCTTATGAATAGAAAAAGTAAGTACACTAATTTAGAAATATGTACATTTCTAAATGGATAAGGTAATACTCTTAACATAAATTCAAGAGGTAAGAAAACAGGTACTATTAGATGTAATCTTTATACATATTCTTAAAAAAATGTATCAGGATTTGAATAATTTGAATCTTGTTTCCATAGCTTTTTAATATTGTTTTCCTTTCATTTCAGATAATTAACCCCAAAATGCCCAAAACTGGGTACTTTCACAATGGCGTTCCAATCCCAGCCCCTCCAGATGATGTCCTTGCTCTGGCACAGAACTACGAGGATCCAGTCTTCCTTGTCCTGTTCTTTGACACAAAAAGGACATGGTACGTACGGATATCAATTACTCATTTTACACCCTTTAATTCTTGCTGAGATCTGGCCAAATCTGGCTAGGTGAAACAAGAAAGGTTTCTCTCTGATCATTCAAGCTGACTAATTGAAGTTACTATGCCTTCTGAATGTTGAGTTGGTGTTTTAAGTCAACTTTATACACAGTAAGGCTAATGGGGACTGGACATACAGTTTAAAGTGGGATCCAAACCACTAAGTGCCTCCACTGGGTATCAAACCCGGGACCCCTTGATTAGAAGGTGATGGTGGTACCGCTGCGCCATCGGCCCTTTGAATGTAACTAATATTTAAGGATTTGTCTGCCTTTGGAATGTTCATGTTTTTTGAACTTCAGTCAAGATACGTTTGCCACCACTTTTGGTCTGAAAACTTGACAAATTTAAATTGTACTCAGTTATAAAGTAACCCAGTGGGTTATTCCACTCTGGCAACAATGTGACCCCAGCTTTAAATTTGCAGCGTTTCCCCTTGGTAAAGTCTGATGATGCAAGTGAGAAATTTTTAAAACATTATTTTGAAGGCATGTCCTTGTTATTTTCTTGTAGTTTACGATTATTACAAGCATAAGAAAACAGAATAATGCTAAAATATTTTTCAAAACTGCTAAAGAGAGAGGTTTGGAAGTTAACAAAGAGAAAACTAAATATATGCTTACAGGCCGAAACCAAGTGTTAGGTAATAATCAAAATCTAATTATTGATAACAACTCATTTGAACCAGTTTCCAAATTCAAATACTTAGGAGTAATATTAACAAATGAAAATTGTATTAAAGAGGAAATAAAAAGTAGGCTTAATTCAGGAAATGCATGTTACTTCTCTCTTCATAAACTTTTGTCTTCTCGTTTAATATCTAAGAAACTAAAAGTTAAAATATACAAAACAGTAATTTTGCCTGTAGTATTATATGGGTGTGAAACTTGGTCCCTTACATTGAAAGAGGAACATAAATTGAGAGTATTTGAAAATAAGATCCTTAGGAAAATATTTGGACCTAAAAGGGATGAGGAGACAGGTGAGTGGAGAAGGTTACATAATTTAGAACTACATAATTTGTATTCATGTCCAGATATTATTAGAATAATTAAATCAAGAAGACTTAGGTGGGCAGTCCATGTGGCACGAATGGGAGAGGAAAGAGGAGTTTACAGGATTCTTGTTGGGAAACCTGATGGTAAGAGACCTGTAGGAAGGCCAAGACGAAGATGGAGGGACAACGTTGAGATGGACCTAAAGGAAATTGGTAGGGATGGAAAAGAGTATATAGAACTTGCTCAAGATAGGGAAAGATGGAAGGCCTGTGTTGCTGCAGCCATGAACCTTCGGGTTTAAGAAGGCTAGGGAGTTAGTTAGTTTGGTTATAAGAAAACAGTTTTTCGTTGTGACATTGGCAGGAACATGATTTGGACATTATAAATCTAAACCCAAGAACAGGTTTGTCAGCTCACATCATTGAAGAGAAACATTTGATTAAAAAGAGAAGGGTTTTAAAAAGATTGACGGGAAACATAGAGTTGAATGTGTATGAAGCTTCGTTCATTGCAGAACACTGGAATAAATTAAATAATGAAAATGGTAACATAGATCCAGTATGGAGTTTTCTTTTTCACAAATGGAGTAAGCCACCATCTTTAAAATTTAATGTAACAGAAAACATCAAGAAACTTTGTGAAAACAATGATGATATTTGGGATTCATAATTTTATATAAGAAATATTGTGATCAAAACTTTTTATCTGAAATAAAAATAAAACAGACTGCTTCTTTTCACAGTTAGGTTGCTATATTACAACAATGTAACATTGACAACATCCATTATATAATGGATTATTTTTGTTTAAAAGATTGCTAAGATTATAACTGTATCTTAAGTCAAAATATAAATATATGTCTGATGAAGGGAGCCTGTGTTCTCCTGAAACGTCACAAAGAAAAACTGTTTTTTTTTATGCTTGTAATAACTGTAAACTACAAAAAAATAATTCTACAATGCAAGCAATGCATACATACAAGAAAAACTATTATTCATGTCCTTGTTTTCAACATGTTGGACTATGTAATGTAAATGCAATTTCATGTATGTATCTTATTATTCAACTGATGGGTAATGGTGTGCCAGAAGAAGCTAATTAACCTTTAAGCCTTGGGTGCCTGAAAAGCCTCTGCAGAATTGACCTTTTCAAGCGAACATTATTTAAACTTGCCACGAAGTTAAAAAAAATTATAGCTTGAGAACTAATTGTCATAGAGAGATACAATTGGTTTTGTTTTCTTATTTAAAAATAGGGTTTGTAGCAAATGTAAAATTTATGCATTGTGCCTCCCAATAATGAATGTTAAAGGAAGAGGAAGAAGAAAAAAATAGCCGCACAATAGGACGAAGTGAACAAAAAAATGTATGTAGCAGTGGCACATTCCTACAACCATGCAAAGTTTCATTGAAAGTAAACTAATACTTCTTGGGGAAGAAAATAAAAACTATAAGAGTGATAGCATTTCCAGCTTACAGAAATAATTTTAGGAATTTCACTTCTAGTGTCAGAATTCGAATATGTCATACCTGTAGAGGTACACTAATGAACAAAAGAGACAGAACTGAAATATGTGTAGTTTCCAAGAAATAATTACTGCCGCATGGAAGCTGTATCTCCCATCTGTGCGCAAAAGGCTAAAGTGGCATTTCTCTTCAGTGTATTCTTAAGAGCCTGGTAACTAAAAGATTCAAATTTTTTGAATAATTTTGAAATTCTATATAATGTGAAGCATTTTCTTTCCGAAGCTAAATATTGCCAATCGCATTGCGAAACAGATTTTATACAAATTTTTATTCAACGAAGTAAAGCTGTACGTGGACGTAGCAACACAGCGATGTCCGTTGAGCCTTGAAAATTTCAGCCTGGAGCAGTGAGTCTATGCTTGCGGTGTTGCCACGTTCCACGCACAGCTTTCCTCCGTTCAATAAAAATTGAAAGGAACGTTTTTTTGACATATTTAGAAAACCTGAAAATGAATAGTGTTTACAACCTTTCTCCCTACACCCTACTAAATTTTCATAACAATCGGACAACCTGTTTTGGATTTACAGAATTTCTAATAGAGCAATCGTTTGTAAAACTCAAAAAACCCGGCCCTTTTTTTGTTCTCAAGGTGATAAAAAATATAAGGCATACTTGAAAAAAAAATTGTTAGCATAGATTAACGCAGAATTGAATAAGCTAAATTTTGATGAAACTCGTTTTTATGTAGGTCTACTCGTTAATTTTTAATTGGAGTCCAAACTCAAATATCTATGATTTTTAATCGGACAGTAGTGACATATATACTCTAGTGACATATATACTCTTTGGTCACAACCCTACAATTATACGTGCTTACATAGTGCTGAGTTGATATTGATGCAGATGTATTGGTATCAGAATGTATCGGTTGGAATTTATTTACTGATACCAGCCAATACTTTTGTGGCATTTTCATCTTTCATGGAGTCTGCAAAAATGCCACATGATATTTTCATGGAGTCTGGCTATCCTGGAAATTATGCAAAATTCAAAGTTCCTTGTTATTTTGCACTATTTTTGTGTGAAAAACTGGATTTTGTGATTATGTAACATGTTTTTTAATTTTCTGATTTTATTGTTGAATATTTTAAAGTAGGGCTGAGCACCAAGACTAATGCTTGAAGATTGAAATATTAAGTTTTTCAAAATATTGAGTAATATTAGTGTGTAATTATATGCATCAATTTTACAAAGATCTTTGTTTCAAAATATTCAAGAATTACATCACGATATTAAATTATAACAAAATTTATTTTTTGCTTAAAAAGCTGGTGTAAAATAAAAATAAATCTCGAATTTTGCTCATGAGGCATTTTGGCAGAGCCTGTAAAAGACCAAAGTGCCGGGGAAGTATCGACTGGTATTTTTAAAGGAATTCCAACCGATACTTTCTGAAATCAACCGATACTGATACATCGGTATCGGCACAGCCATATTTTAACATCGGTATCGGCACAGCCATATTTTAAACTAAAACTCTTGGTAATAGATGAAATACTTACACTTTAATATTGTCAATTTTTTTACAACTTTTAATTATAACAATATTCAAGCATTTGAATTGTTTGTAATCTCTATGGGCACAGCTCAGCTCAAGTTTTGCCCATTCTAATTAATGCTCTTCTATAATTTTCCCTAATTCAGTATTTTATTTATAGGCAGTGGCTGCCGAGAAATAAACTCGAGCCCCTTGGTCTTGATACCGATCTCGACCAAGCCAAGTTGATCGAATCCCGCAAACCGACCGAGCGTAAAGCTGTGCGGAAAGCGTACGAAGAGGCGATGCAGCACAGATGCCAGGTGACTGGGCAGACCCTGGAGCTGATTGGGGAGGCCAGTGGCTCAGATAACAACTGACAGGGGCTGCACGTGGAGTGTGTGAGACAACCGAGCGAGAAGGAATTGCCGATCATCGCTTCCGGATGAAGAGAAAAGGTATGGTGTAAATGTAGAAATTGGTGTTTTGGATTTTCTTTGAGGTCGATGATCTTTTGCTTGTGCGAGAAATTTTAAGAAGAGAGCAAATCAAAAAGAATTGTCTGCACCTTCAGCACAACTTCGAACATTCACATAAAAAGTGTGATGAACTGATTTTTTTTTCTCATCGTAGATATAAAATGTAGATTTTTGTACAAAAATATTTGAAAAAATGTCTTTCATTTTCACAAGTATTCACAATTGTTTTTAATCATCACATATATATATATATAGTTGAAAAACTTGTGGTAGTAACATAACTAAATGGTACCACATTTGAGAATAAAAGTATACGAATTTATACGGTGTTCTTGTAATTAATAAAAGCAGTAAAACTGCTTTGTCTTTCAATGAAATATTGTTATCCAGTCATGGATGCATATGAGAAATTTACGTAGTAGTGTATTTTCAAAATTCTGTCCTTGGTTATTTTTTCCATGTTTTTCTTTGCTCAGAATGGAATTTTATGAGAAATTGTATTTTTTTTTAACTGCCACTTTCTATAAATAGAAATATGGGCAACAGTAAATGGCCCCCCTTTTTTTGTGAGATGTAAAATCCAAAAACAAAAGGTACCATTCAAATGCATTTATTTCACCTTACTAAAAGCTTTGTGTTATTAACATACATTTTTGAAATGTATGTTGTTTTTATGTTTAAGTACATTACTATAGTCATTTGTTGTAAATATTGTCAGTATCACCGTGTCAAAGTGTGAATTATAAATGGTGAATATTAACCTAGGCTGTAACTTCTAAAGCAGTATTATTTAATGTGGTAGGGACACCTCGGTAGTATTCTGTGTTCTGATATTTACACCTGGTTCTAGTACAATATATATATGAAAGTCGCTTTTTTGCTTGTAGATTACAAAATATGTAAAGTTGTCAATTAAGCATTTGGAGCACTGAGGTGGAAGCATTATTGTAATATTAGTGCGGTTCACGGTCTTTCTTTAGTGTGAAATTACGCAGTTAGGTCTACAAACAAGCATTTTGCTATAATTTTTTACATCGGACATTTATTGTTTATTATGCATCCTGTAGACCCAAGAAAAGGAGGATCTCAAAAGGTATCCATTTTGTTTGTTTCATCTCATTTTGCAAATTTAGCAGTGTTAATGATGTTTATTTATCTCGTGCTAATGCATACTGTCACTTAGTCAAAATTTGAGGCGAGGTTCAGTCTGTGGCTCTCTTCTCAAGACATTATGCAAAATTTGAAATTTCCATATATTTTGCACCACATTGTGTGAAAAACTGTAACAGGTATTTTAATATTCTGATGTAATTCTGGAATATTTTGAAGCAAAATTTTAGGTAAATTCATGCTTATAATGGAATACTCATTCTAACTAACTAACTCTCTAGCCTTCTTAAACCCGAAGGTTCATGGTCTTCCATCTGTCCCTATCTTGAGCAAGATCTATATACTCTTTTCCAATCTTATCCTTAGTCCAGAGACCTCCCAAAGTAGTCCCCACCCGGAGATACTCATTCACTAATATTATTAATCAATGCTTTGAACAAGTTTTAATTGTTACAATTTTCAAGCATCGGTATGATAAGCTAATTGGCTTGTTATAAAAACATGTTGCCAGAATACCTCGTAATTTCAGAGAAAAACATGTTTTTATGAATATCAAAATTAACCCCATAATGCATAAAAATTTCATTTTTTTTTTTCAATTTGATAAATACCCACAGAGACCTTTGATGCACATCGAAAATTTTTGTAAGCGACTCCATAGTTGTCTTTTAACTTCGTAGAAAAACTTTTTTTATTCCTTAGTAACTTTATCCCCATACTTAACATTCATGTAAAGAATCATTTTCTTGTGTAATGTTTTAAAAAATATATCCACATAGACAAAGTTACATACCCTCAAAGTCTCTGTTCCATGACTTCATGGACACCCTAGGCTTTCAGTTCATAGTTTACAATAAAAATGTACTTGTGAAACAAATTAAAATGTTATCAAATCAGGTTTTTTGTAGAAAGTTTCCTTAGACAGTTTCTCTTTTTGTAATGTATTTTTAAAATTTTATAGGAGATGAGAATTCCGTCGCTCCAGATTTATAGTCTGTAGTGATTACAGAAACTAATAATAAGCATGAATTGAAAACTGCAGAGAAAACACTGATAAGTTCAGGTCCCTAAACACAGTGTATGTATGTACATGTGGTCATTTCAGTTAAATTTCTTATCTATCTGTATTGTGTAACAGAGTAATGCATTAGTAACAAGTCGCTGCGAAGTAAAGTAATCCATAATGTCATATTTGTTGTTGTTACAACGCAATTGAAATTAATTGGTGTAGTATTTAACCAATCACAATGCTCCTCCTTCAGTGCTGTAGATGCATAATTAACGACTGCTGTATAGATATTGAAGTTCCTCCCTATTTAAGTAAAAGTTATAGCTGGTAATAGTTGTATGGAATCTTCAAAATGTACTCTTGTTTTATTGTAATTATTTATACCAAAGATGGGTTTAATTATTGTGTAGCAGATATTTTTGTATGTCTTGAAAAGAAAAAAAAGTATAGAACTGAAAAAGTTATAAATATGCCCATTATATAGAGAGAGTAATATAGAGAGAAGACTGCCATTAGAAGTTGTACACATTAACACATTTTTAAGTTTTGTGTTACATTCCATTTATGCAAATTTACTGTTCAGCTGTGCCAAAGTATTATTTTTTTGGAATGGTAGCTACTTTTATATATTAAGGTTGTTTGTATACTACTTACTATACATTTTTGTGTGAATGTTTTTTTTAAAAAAATTGAGAATATTTCAAAAACTGAGTCAAAAGTATATTTTTATGTTGATTTTAAAAGTTGTAAGTCAGTAGTAGCAACTTCATATCATTTTGGGGGGACAGAAAATGCCTAGTCTCTTGTGAGGGCACCCTCTCATGTGCACATGCAATTTCTGAGTTTTTATTTATAAAAAAAATGTTAACGTGTTCTCCACCCTTTTTCATTCAAACAAAATGTAATATGTGCTTGAAAAACTTAAATTAGTAGTGGTTCGGTTTCTAATCCATTATTTTACAAGTAATTTCAAAGTGGCAAATTGATTTTAAAACATTTGGCATGAAACATAGCAGACAAGATGTTTGTTTCCATGCACTGTATCGTAGCAGCTTAACATTAGACTTTTCATTTACATGGCAGTCTGTTTTCATTTTATTTCTATAAAATTCAGTTGAAGGATTATTTTGCTTGGTGGTTTATGACATTTGGTAATAAAATTTGTAGAAAATTGTTTCTGTACTTAAATGGAGTAACAACACTTAAGTGTGTTGATGTGTCAACAGAAATAGTGTGCACTAATATGTAATGAGGAAAAAAAATATATATATATATTGTGCCATATCTTATTGTTACCAATGTTTTGTACTTAAGAACTATAGGATTTCTCTACAAACTATGTATGTATGTAAATTCCATGCATTCTTATCAAGGATGGAAAAATAATTTTAATAAGTTTTAATGTATGTTATTTTTCCTGCATACTGCATAATATAATGCTGTCTGGTAAGTAGATAGTGGGGACATTATATAATTGTTATATGTTTGACTCACATTTTGGGTGTCAATAATTGCTGCTACTTGATAGTGAAAACCTAGTGAATGCAAATATACCGTAATTCAGGTTTGTGTCATTTCATGACTCCACTGACAAAACAAGTTGTAGGATGTGCTTGTCCAGTGTCAAGTTTGGGGGAGGGAGGGGGGTAGAATTTTATGAGGCATTGAAGGTGTACATATTTTTAATTTTTACAATATGTATTAGGGCGTCACGAGTATAGTTCGCACAGGCCCTTGCATTTGATAATTGCAGCCCTGGAGTGTAAAGTCAATACAGTGAAATGATACCACCAAAATGCCATTAACCTACAATAATAAAGGAAGTGGACTGTTGAAATGGAGACAAACTTTTTCATACGATAATAATTTCTCCAAAGTTATTCTATGAACCATATTAGTGTGACGTTATGAGTCCAAATAAGGTTAAAATGTGTTTTTCTCCTATTCAAATCAAATTTGATTTTCCATTGGAAGGGGTAGCTTTAATTATTGTGACAGCAGTTATGAAACAAAATTGTGATGCGTATTGTACATCAATGCAAAGATGAGATTTCAGAGAATATGTCTATATATATATATATATACAGAAGGTTGTTCGCTTTATATCCGCCCATTTTTGACGGGTACTTACCTTAAGAGATACTGTGCCGCCAGCACCGATCATGTTCTATTGGACCCCCAGCATTGTGCACTATCGCCCGGTATCGCAGTTTCCATTGCAGCAAGCTCCAGTGCCGGACAGGCATGGGAATTCTGTCCCACTCCTCCCTGCAAGCTTTCCATAGACCATCCAGGGTGTGCGGGCAGCGATGTTGAAGACATCGTTTCAACAGTCCAAGTGCGCAAAAATCCATTGGACTGGCATCTGGGCTTTTCACAGGAATGTCTTCAAACGGAATGACACAAATTCCTAATTCCTCTGCCATTTCCTGATAAAAACGTAGTAATGTTCTGGCGGTATGACTCGAAGCCTTGTCCATATGGATCATCACCTGGTTCGCGTCCATTCCATACAATTGTGGGATATGTCTCCGATAGGTGTCAGAATGGAGTCTTGGAAGTATTTGGCATTCACCTTCACATTTTTGTCCACCTTGCGTATCATCAACTTACCCTCACAACCATAAAGCCACGAGGGAAACTTTCCCTGCACTGACGAACAAAGTTGCTGTGTCCCTTGCCATCAATGTCACGGTATGTGATCGCCCGAATGTGACCACCAGCAGTGAGATGGACATATGATTCATCCATTGTGACAACTTTCTTCCATTTGGAACCCGCCAGGTACTTTTCATGTTTCCTGCAGTTTGTCTTACGTTCGGCAAAGTGACGCGGTAGAAGGTGGTGTACATGGGCCTTCTTCACACATTTCAACCTGAGGCGCTTGCGAATTGTTTTGTTCACAGTTGACTGTGCGAGGTGAAATCTGTGGGCCATATCACGTTGAGTCGGGGGATTTTCTTGGCACGCCAATCGACAGATCCCCCATAGCACTACGGGTGACACTTTGCTTGCAGCCCTTCTCCTGGTGGTTTTCGTGGGTGAATGTTTCGCAAGGAGAGCCTGTTGTGTGTAACGGGCCACAATAGCTTTCACAGTAGTCACCCCGAGTGTTTCACAATGCGTACATATGAAAACTTACCATGGATAAGGGCCATTACGTAACCCTCCCAATACCGGTTGATTTTCGGCGCCATTTGATAACATTCACTACCAACACTCATGCACCTACAAGGTCAGACACAACACTGCTCCTGCCAGCAGACCCATAGTTCCAGCAGATATGCCAGGTGGCAGCACCGAATTGACAATGGTCAGATATAAAGTGAAGAACCTCTGTGTATATATATATACACACAAATGATGAGGGAGACAGTAAACACTTACCACACAAAGAGAAATAGTTCTATATTTCACGATATATGTCGCATTTTCAACGCAGAAGAAAGATAGATCGGCATCACATAGAGTAGAGGCACAGAGTTCTACTCTATGTGATGCCGATCTATCTTTCTTCTATGTTGAAAATGTGACATATATCGCAAAATATAGAACTATTTCTCTTCGTGTGGTAAGTGTTTACTGTCTCCTTCATCATTTGTATTTATCTGCCCTTCTGGCACCTTTTCTATCCTATTCCTGTATGTATGTATGTATGTATATGTATGTGTGAGTGTGTGTGTGTGTGTGTGTGTGTGTGTGTAAAAAGGACATACCCTGCAGACAATAATGTAAATAATACATGGAGTAGGAAATAGAGTAAAGTGAATGTTCCAAATGGCATCCAATCCGGAATCGCAGCCAATGGGTGCCGCCACTTCAGTCGCCTGAGCTTGCTGGTTTTCCATCATCCGTAGCAGCTGCATAACCGACTTAAGATTGGGTGAGCTTCAGCTTTTGTATAAAAATTAGGGCTGAGCCGATGGCATCGGTGAGTATCTTTTATCGATACCAAAGATTTTCAGTGGCTAGAAGAGCAGGCAAAGCAACAGCTCGTCTCAACATTTGTCCTTTCTAAAAGTTTGTTCACCCTTCCTTGTGACAGACTGGGAGACCAGCACAGGAAGTTCCATAGATTTTCCTAGAAACACTGGATAAAACCCCCACCCTACTGGGAAGCAGATGGCAAGACCAATGGCATGGGTAAGTGAAATCTGAACCGAAACGTGACCATGAGGGCATGGAACTGCTTAGCTAATGCTGTAGGAAATAAACCCAGGATGGCGACAGACCTGGAAAACCGGGAAAGTCAGGGAATATGAGGTGTCAAAAAAAGTCAGGGAATTTCGTCTTCATTGACTTCTTTTTTAAATTTATTTATTTATTTATTGAAAGATATAGTTATGGAACTCTGCACGGGAATAGAAAATCTCGTTTGTAAGTTTCGGCCTCAACTTTTACGCCCCTTTTATGTGCAACACAACCACGGCGCCAGAAACCAGTGATGGCAGGAGGTGAGAGAGGAATTTCTCTCACCCGGGCTTCTCGGTGGGAATTTTAAATTCGAACATGCTTTGGAGGAAAATTGTTATAACTCGGGCACTATGGGAGCAATCTACGTCGGATAAGTTTTGTTTTTCAGCTAGAACATCAGCGCATGCAGCCATGTACAATTCAGAACACCGAACCGAGGAAGGGGTTTGGGGGCGCGACCCTCGAATTTCAATGGAAATAAACATAAAAATCTGGAGTATCCCCCTCTTCTCCCACTATTTTGGAGAGAAGCCGCAAACTTTAGTATTCTTTTCAAAGAATGGATATTTCTCAAGAGAATGAAAAATGTTTCATGTTCTTGGGTGCCATACAAGTTGAATAATAAGGAAATTTGCATTTTTGGAGGAAAATTGTTATAACTCTGGCAATATGGGAGCAATCTACTTCGGATAAGTTTTGTTTCGAAGCTAAAATATCATAGCATGCAACCGTGTACAATTCAGAATGCCGGACCGAGGAAGGGAGGTTAGCAGGCTCAACCCTCAAATTTCAATGGAAAAAACATAAAAATCTGGAGTTTGCCCCTTCTTCCCCTGCTATTTTGGGGAGAGGCCGCAAACTTTAGTATTCTTTTCAAAGAATGGACATTTCCCAAGAGAATGAAACATGTTTCATGTTCTTGGGTGCCTAACAAGTTGAATAATAAGCCAAAATGTGAAACTGTTCGGATATGTTGCGGAGAGGGGGAGGTTGGTCATCAATATGAATTTCCCAGGTTTGCTCCAGACCTGTGTCAGAGTTTCCACCCAAACATAAGAGTATGAAGGTCCAAAAAGCACATTCATTTCGTAATCAGCACCATGATACCATATGGAAATTTGCATTTTTGGAGGAAAATTGTTATAACTATGGCACTATGGGAGCAATCTACTTCGGATAAGCTTTGTTTTGCAGCTAGAACATCAGAGCATGCAACCGTGTACAATTCAGAATGCTGGACCGAGGAAGAGGGGCTTCGGGGGCGCGACCCCCGAATTTCAATGGAAAAAAAAACAAAAAAATCTGGACTTTGCCCCCTGTTCTCCCGCTATTTTGGGGAGAAGGCGCAAACCTTTGTGTGTCAGGGAATGGACGTTTCCAAAGAGAATGAAACATGTTCCATGTTCTTGGGTGCCATATAAGTTGAATAATAAGCCAAAATGTGAAACTCTGTTTTTTTCCAAAAAATAGGTAATTTGCTGTATATTGCTCAGAAAATTGTTATAACTCTGGCACTATAGGAGCAATCTACTTCGGATAAGTTTTGTTTTTCTTCCCCCGCTATTTTGGGGAGAGGGTGCAAACTTTAGTATTCTTTTCAAAGAATGGACATTTCCCAAGAGAATGAAACATGTTTCATGTTCTTGGGTGCCATACAAGTTGAATAATAAGCCAAAATGTGATTATTTTTTTTTCGAAAAATAGGAAATTTGCATTTTTGGAGGAAAATTGTTATAACTATGGCACTATGGGAGCAATCTACTTCGGATAAGCTTTGTTTTGCAGCTAGAACATCAGAGCATGGAACCATGTACAATTCAGAACGCCGGACCGAGGAGGAGGGGCTTGGGGGGCGCGACCCCCGATTTTCAATGAAAAAAAAAACAACAAAAAATCTGGAGTTTGCCCCCTGTTCTCCCGCTATTTTGGGGAGAAGGCGCAAACCTTAGTGTGTCAGGGAATGGACGTTTCCAAAGAGAATGAAACATGTTCCATGTTCTTGGGTGCCATATAAGTTGAATAATAAGCCAAAATGTGAAACTCTGTTTTTTACGAAAAATAGGTAATTTGCTGCATATTGCTCAGAAAATTGTTATAACTCGGGCACTATAGGAGCAATCTGCTTCGGATAAGTTTTGTTTTTCAGATAAAACATCAGAGCATGCAACCATGTACAATTCAGAACGCCGATCCGAGGAAGGGGGTTTGGGGGGCGCGACCCTACGAATTTCAATGAAAAAAACATAAAAATCTGGAATTTGCCCCCTCTTCTCCCGCTATTTTGGGGAGAAGCCGCAAACCTTAGTATTCTCTTCAAAGAATGGACGTTTCCAAAGAGATTGAAACATGTTTCATGTTCCTGGGTGCCAACCAAGTTGAATAATGAGCCAAAATGTGAAACTCTGTTCGGATATGTTGCGGAGATGGGGAGGTTTGTCATCAATATGAATTTCCCAGGTTTGCTCCAGACCTGTGTCAGAGTTTCCACCCAAACATAAGAGTATGAAGGTCCAAAAAGCACATTCATTTCGTAATCAGCACCATAATACCATATGGTATCATCGGGGGAGTAAAGGTTAAGCCTCTGTCTATATATTACATGGAAAATGCATTGAATTATCATTTTTTTCTTGTCCGTATGGAAGTAGTAAGGGGACTTGTCAACAGATGGAGGGGATAAGAGCGGGTGGCACCGTCCGATAGTTGTCGGACGTCATAGTAAGGCATTTTGTTGGGTAAACTAAAGGAACATTGAAACAAATAGGTTCCATTGATACATACGATTTTTGTCGAATATCGCCACCCGACAAAGTACCTCACTACAACATGCAACGGAAATTGCATGGACTGCAACATCCAACAACTAAAAGGGATGAGGAGACAGGTGAGTGGAGAAGGTTACATAATTTAGAACTACATAATTTGTATTCATGTCCAGATATTATTAGAATAATTAAATCAAGAAGACTTAGGTGGGCAGGAATGGGAGAGGAAAGAGGAGTTTACAGGATTCTTGTTGGGAAACCTGATGGTACGAGACCTGTAGGAAGGCCAAGACGAAGATGGAGGGACAACGTTGATGGACCTAAGGGAAATCGGTAGGGATGGAAAAGAGTATCTAGAACTTGCTCAAGATAGGGAAAGATGGAAGGCCTGTGTTGCTGCAGCCATGAACCTTCGGGTTTAAGAAGGCTAGGGAGTTAGTTAGTTAGTTAGCAACATCCAACAAAAATTGCATGCATAAAGAAGAAGAGCTTTAGACTGCAAATATCCTGCTGGAATTTTGTTACTCTTCTGGCTCACTTCACCTTATTTAATGTAGCAGTGCTTACGAAGGTTTTCTTTCATCATCCTGACGTATTACTGGTTTCGCACAAGTTAACATACGTTTACAATGACATTGCACTATTCTTAGATATCAAGAAGAATCCAACCGAATGGGATATAGAATACTATCACGAAAAGTGAAACATAAATCTGCATTGGTGAACGTTATAAAAATTGGCAAGTGCATGCTCCCAACCTCAAATTTACTGCAACACTTGTATTGCAATGACATTAACTCCACTCTCTGTCCGGTCTGTTTAAACTCACGAGAGATGGTCATTAATCTCTCGCTGAGTAAGGTTAATGTCCAATATTATGAAATAAAATACTAATAATAAATACGTAAATATTTTAATATCATATTTACTCAAATCATTCAATCATAAAAGCAAATCACTTTCTTCAAGAATTGACTTTTCTCAGCCAGCCCTGCTAAATTTTCACTTTTCATCTACTGATTTATACGAGGGGTGGCCAGAAAGTAATTTCCAATTAGTATGGACATTGATTTTTCGCAAACTCCAAAACCGTGAAAAATGGTAATTGCTGCGAAGTTATGTTTAGGAATGTGCAGTGATGTCTGGACATATTTTTCGCCCGTTTGAAATTCGAAGTAATGCGAATTTGGCATAAAATGCAAATTGTTGGGAGTTTTTAGTGATTTTTTTTTAAAAGAAATGTCCTAAAAACGAAAACTTCCATGAAATCCAACATTCTTGTCATTATTAGGCCATGTTTGTGTACATAGAGCATGCAAGTTTTCCAACATTTTACTCAAGAGTAAACTATAGAGTTATACGTACATGGAACAATTCCGACAGCCACATTAAATCATGTATTTCCCACGATTTTTTCAACTTCTATCAAAACCATTTGCATCACAGAGCAAAGTGGCAGGGTTCTAACAGGAAATCGAGCCCATATCTACTGTCACATGGGAGCCACATCTTCGTATTTGTCGCACGAGATATGTTTTGAATTACCAAGCTAAGTGCGCACCATCGGCATTTGTCGAGCGAGTAAAAATGGAACTTGGTCATTAGGACGTCTGACTACTATGCAAGAGACCCGGGGTTGATCCCCTGCAGAGGAGAACCAGGATGTTTTTCACCTATTCAAACTGCTCCGGCGCCCACCCAGCATCATATGAAGCTGGTACCTTGAGGAAACTTTGAGGAATAAAGGTAGTCAGGAGCGTGGTGCTGATCACATCACCCCTACCTTCAGCCGTGATCAAGAAAGTGTGGGGCCCTAAGTCCACACCCCTACTATACACTTTCATGGAAAAGTGCAGGGGACCACTTTACTTTTACTTCTCCAAAAATCTGTTCCAACATATCAAACTCACGAAAATACGTAGACCATGTGACCTACAATTTAAAATAATAGTTTAAAAGCACAATGGAGTATTACGTTTCGGTATATTTGGCAGATAAATGTTCTTAAACAAAAACGCGAATTTTGGGAAACGTAACACTAACAAGTCAAAATAAGATGATGCCAATTTTTGGTGCCATAAAATATAGGTATCTGTCACGTGAGAATGATTGATTTTAATTTTTTTGTGTGCGTCGCCACTTATGGTCATTATGCACCCTTCAGAATATGTGGGGAAAATTCCATTATCTAAAATCCTTACCTTAACATTAAAAAAGGGGCATGGAAAATAACTTTCAAGATATCAAACTCTCACGAAGAGGCGTAAGCCATGTGACTTACAATTTGAAACAGTACTTTAACAACACCGTGAAGATATAATTTCAGATATTTGCCAGAAAATGCGCTAAAATGAAAATGTGAATTTTGGGAAAAATAACACCGTATAGTTAAAAATAAGAAAATACACCAATTTAAAAAAAATATATATATATCAAGGTTCCTACTGATTAGGCATAAATAAAACAAGAATATCAGTTGTAATTTATTGCATTAGTAACAGTGAGTCCTAACCTAATTTTCGGCATAATCACCAGCATTGTTCTCGCATTTGTCGTTGCATGGCACTAAATTTTGTATGCCCATGGTATGTGTGTCTGACAGCAAAGACTGGAACTATCTCTACCGCAGTGTAGCTGTCAAATCCTTGCCCTGTCATAAACCTCTTCAGTTAAACAAAGAGATGAAAGTCGGTACATTCAAACCAGGGCTGTTCAGGGAGTGGTCCAAGATCTCTCAAGTGATGCAAAGGGCCCGCCTGTACTCAGCTGTATGGGGTTGTGCACATTCGATTGGCCTCCGTGAATTGTCTGCACCATCGTCTGACCATACTATCACTCACGACATCCAGTCTGCACACCTCACACGATTGCTGGTGGCTGTGTGCCAAATTCTGAGCGTGCAATGTAGGCTACATGGCAGTCGGTGGGAGACTGTATGAGAGCTGCAATCTTTAACCTAGAACTGTTGTAAAACGGGTGCATTGCAACTGTACCAGATTACAGCTACATGCCACTTCTTCCTGCCTGCATGTGTGTGTGTCGCTCTCCGACCACTAGTGCTGCGTACAGGCACCATTGGAGCTTTTTTCAGGATGCCCCTCGTATATGAACTTTCAGAAGCTTTTATTATTAGCGTGTTCCTGTTTTAATGTGTGGTTAGCTAAATCAGGTACCTATACAATGCAATTCTATAAATGCCTTGCATTAAATTTCTAATACCTACCCTTTTCTTCAGCAATAATGGTATAACTGCATGTTGTCAGTTTCACAGTACTTCACTTGGATATACTGTACTGAAGCAGAAATCCCATTGATAATGTAAGGAAATATGACTTTATTTTGTTCGATTCAATTGTTTCACTTATATGCAAGAGTTAAGTTGTTTGCTTTACAGAGAAGAGAGAAGTAGCTTTTTGCATTGAAAAATGAGTCCACACTCATTGTTCTTGCAAGCTGGGGGTTCCAAACCTCAGTGGAAATATCAACATATAATACCGAAAATGTATAAGGAGACTGATAAATTACAAATTGTATTTCTTAAATAATCACTCTTCACTATCTCATTTAGTCGTAAATTTAAAAATAATCAAGTGTTTTATTTTAAACTTACTGCGTATGACAAAATTCCGTAATCCCTCCTTAGCTTGTGAATTCTAATAATTTTCCAAATTCACTATTTTGCAGTTTGAATTCAAATCATAGAGAATAGAGAAATTAAGTGAATTTCATAGAAGATAATATTGGTACTTAACAAAACCATACGTGGATCTGTGCGAGTTTATTATTTCTATTTGCAATATAGAAAAGGAAAGTTAAAAATTGTGCTTACGTATGTGAGTATAGTGCTCTTATTGTAGAACGACGTTTCAGAGATTGACTATCTCTTTCCTCAGGTTCGTATAAAAACTAAGTACTTGGCATAGTACTGCGTCAAAAATGTAATATGAGGATTGTGGTTAAGGGTTGGTTAGGGTACATTTAAAATATTAAGTTTTTGCTATTAGAAGTACGTAAAAACCAAGCCGTTCCCTAATAAAACTTGTACAGTAGACCTATTCACAGGTAAAAAAGTTAAAATTCTAAAAAACCTGTATAAATCACAATGCAACCTGCAGGTTTGGCCTTTCCTACCCAACTGTGCTTATCTATCCACATGAAGGTCAATTCTCAACGAATATTTCCCCTCCCCTTAATTTTTAAGCGATGGAAAAATCAATTTCCTGGATCTTAGTATCTTGAAAGAAGGGAATAGGATTAGAACAGGAGTACATCATAAACCCCTATCGGGGAACTTATATATTAACAAGGAATCGGCGCACCCCGAAATAACAAAGAAAAACGTATTCCTTAACTTTTTTATTAGGGCCGGTAGACTATGCAATAATGAAAAAGAAAAAGACAACGAAATTCGGTGGATAAGAAAAACAGGATTAAAAAATGGATACACAAATAGAGAAATGGATAAGATAGCGGAGAGAGCACGGAAAATTATTAGGAAAGAAGGGGATCAAAAAGAAGGGGAAAAAATCGAAAATAGGAGGGTAAAGTACGTTGGCATCCCTTACCATCAATCCGTATCGGAAAAATAACGAGAGATTTTGGAATCGTTTGCGGGATGAAAGCACCAAAGAATGTAGAAAAATACTTCACCGATTATAAGAAAGGAAAGACAACTAGGGAAATACCGGAAAAACAGAAGGGGGTTTATCGAATAGAATGCCAATGCGGGAAGGAGTACATAGGACAGACGGGCCGAAATATGGGTAAAAGATGGAGCGAGCATGAAAAGGACATAAGGGAAAAAGTTCCCAAAACGGGTCTCTCAGAACATATTTTGGAAAGTGGGCATAGAATCGCAAAAAAAGAGGTAATCAGAAAAGAGGGGAGGAAATTAGGAAGAAACGTGTATGAAACAGCGAGTATTTGTAGGGGGGGGGAGAGTAATCTTAATAGGGACGAAGGAAATTTGGAAGAAGGGTGGATCAATTTCCTCAAAAAATGGGATAAAGCCTGGAAGATTGAACCCAATATCGGTTTCCACGTCACTCCGGAAGTTATGCAAGCTACAAGAGAGGAACGTGAATTCACGTTGGATTTGTGACGTAATAAGGGGAAACGAGAAAATTAAGGGGAGGGGAAATATTCGTTGAGAATTGACCTTCATGTGGATAGATAAGCACAGTTGGGTAGGAAAGGCCAAACCTGCAGGTTGCATTGTGATTTATACAGGTTTTTTAGAATTTTAACTTTTTTACCTGTGAATAGGTCTACTGTACAAGTTTTATTAGGGAACGGCTTGGTTTTTACGTACTTCTAATAGCAAAAACTTAATATTTTAAATGTACCCTAACCAACCCTTAACCACAATCCTCATATTACATTTTTGACGCAGTACTATGCCAAGTACTTAGTTTTTATACGAACCTGAGGAAAGAGATAGTCAATCTCTGAAACGTTGTTCTACAATAAGAGCACTATACTCACATACGTAAGTACAATTTTTAACTTTCCTTTTCTATATTCTGGATTTGTGAGTAACACGCGACAAACCTATAAAATGCTATTGATCTCCGATACGGGGAGAAAAGTGCGTGCACTAGAAAATAAGAGGATTAAGTTGAATAAGGGTTTAATCAGGATTAGATTTTTAAAACAATGCAGGAAAATGGGGGTTTTACCAAACTTTTTAAAATGGGGGTATAAACCGTTGAGTGTAGGCATGATTGAACAAAAACAAGAAATACAGTTTAAAATACTAGGGAAATGTATTAGGGAGGCACATGGACAAGTCGAACGTCTTAATAAGGAATGCTATAGATTACATTTGGAAGTTAGTGGGGAACTAGACGAAGTGACGTGGAACCGCATTGAAGAGAGACACTTTAGAGCTGTGGATAAAGCTAAATTTAGGGATAGTAATACTAGAGAGAGGAAATTGATGAAATTAAAATTGAATAGGAAGGATAATCTAGAGAATAAGAAACAAAAAACAGAGGAGTGGGGAAATAATGAGAACATTTTAAATTTAACCACCCACGAACCACCTAAAGAGTTGATTAGGATTATGAACAAGGGGCAGAAATTTGCAATAGGGGTAGAGAAACTTGAAAAAGAGGAATTCATAATAGCAGCAGAAACGATCGTAACAACTATTGACGAAAGGGAGGATAAAACTGAGGTTAGACAAAGGATACGTAATATTGTAGAACAACACTTGCAAAAAGAAATTAAAAAGGAAACGAACATGAAAGGGGGAGATAGAACACGGAAAGAGAAAGTAAACGAAAACCTAAGACGCGATTTAAAAAATGTAAGAAAATGGGTGAAGGCGAATAACGTATTTCTAATTAGGTCTGATAAAGAAAACAAGATGGTTATCATGGACAGAGAGGAATATGACCAAAAATTAGAAGATAGCTTTAAAGGTAACGATTTTGAGAAAATAGAGAAAGACCCTATTAATAAGATTAGAAGAGAGATCAAAAAAGGGGTAGAGACAAGCATTACATTGGGCACAAGCGAAAAGAAAATCCTTATTAAGGAAATTAAAGTTGGCAACATACCAATTGCTTTTGGAATACCTAAGACACACAAACAAGGCATACCACTTAGACCTATTATACCAACATACGAACATCCTGGATATGGGCTAGCAAAATTGCTGGTAAAAAGAATAAGGAAGGTAAATGAGAACACCCAATATAGCGTTAGGAATGCCGTAGAAGTTAAAGAATGTATAGAAAATCTGGAAATTGATGACGAGGATACAATAAGTAGTTTTGATGTTGTTAACTTATACCCAAGTGTACCGAGGGGGCGGGCGGGAGATTGTTTACTAAGGTGGCTGTTAGAAAAAGGAATAGACATCCTAACTGCTTGGGAATATGTACGATGGTATAACCTTGTAACGGAATATAACTTTTTCTATGTCAATGACAGTATTTATAGACAAAAAGAAGGCTTGGCAATGGGAAACCCCATTTCGGGTATAGTAGCGAGCATTTTTATGCACTTCATTGAGAAGGCAGCTTTGGAAAAAACAGGAATGTGTATTAAATATTATGGGAGATACGTTGATGATATCTTGATTATAGGAAAGGGGGTAGCACTGAACAAGGTTTTTGAAGAATTAGAAAAACAAGACGAAAGAATAAACTTCACTAGGGAAAACTTAAGCGATGGAAAAATCAATTTCCTGGATCTTAGTATCTTGAAAGAAGGGAATAGGATTAGAACAGGAGTACATCATAAACCCCTATCGGGGAACTTATATATTAACAAGGAATCGGCGCACCCCGAAATAACAAAGAAAAACGTATTCCTTAACTTTTTTATTAGGGCCGGTAGACTATGCAATAATGAAAAAGAAAAAGACAACGAAATTCGGTGGATAAGAAAAACAGGATTAAAAAATGGATACACAAATAGAGAAATGGATAAGATAGCGGAGAGAGCACGGAAAATTATTAGGAAAGAAGGGGATCAAAAAGAAGGGGAAAAAATCGAAAATAGGAGGGTAAAGTACGTTGGCATCCCTTACCATCAATCCGTATCGGAAAAATAACGAGAGATTTTGGAATCGTTTGCGGGATGAAAGCACCAAAGAATGTAGAAAAATACTTCACCGATTATAAGAAAGGAAAGACAACTAGGGAAATACCGGAAAAACAGAAGGGGGTTTATCGAATAGAATGCCAATGCGGGAAGGAGTACATAGGACAGACGGGCCGAAATATGGGTAAAAGATGGAGCGAGCATGAAAAGGACATAAGGGAAAAAGTTCCCAAAACGGGTCTCTCAGAACATATTTTGGAAAGTGGGCATAGAATCGCAAAAAAAGAGGTAATCAGAAAAGAGGGGAGGAAATTAGGAAGAAACGTGTATGAAACAGCGAGTATTTGTAGGGGGGGGGAGAGTAATCTTAATAGGGACGAAGGAAATTTGGAAGAAGGGTGGATCAATTTCCTCAAAAAATGGGATAAAGCCTGGAAGATTGAACCCAATATCGGTTTCCACGTCACTCCGGAAGTTATGCAAGCTACAAGAGAGGAACGTGAATTCACGTTGGATTTGTGACGTAATAAGGGGAAACGAGAAAATTAAGGGGAGGGGAAATATTCGTTGAGAATTGACCTTCATGTGGATAGATAAGCACAGTTGGGTAGGAAAGGCCAAACCTGCAGGTTGCATTGTGATTTATACAGGTTTTTTAGAATTTTAACTTTTTTACCTGTGAATAGGTCTACTGTACAAGTTTTATTAGGGAACGGCTTGGTTTTTACGTACTTCTAATAGCAAAAACTTAATATTTTAAATGTACCCTAACCAACCCTTAACCACAATCCTCATATTACATTTTTGACGCAGTACTATGCCAAGTACTTAGTTTTTATACGAACCTGAGGAAAGAGATAGTCAATCTCTGAAACGTTGTTCTACAATAAGAGCACTATACTCACATACGTAAGTACAATTTTTAACTTTCCTTTTCTATATTCTGGATTTGTGAGTAACACGCGACAAACCTATAAAATGCTATTGATCTCCGATACGGGGAGAAAAGTGCGTGCACTAGAAAATAAGAGGATTAAGTTGAATAAGGGTTTAATCAGGATTAGATTTTTAAAACAATGCAGGAAAATGGGGGTTTTACCAAACTTTTTAAAATGGGGGTATAAACCGTTGAGTGTAGGCATGATTGAACAAAAACAAGAAATACAGTTTAAAATACTAGGGAAATGTATTAGGGAGGCACATGGACAAGTCGAACGTCTTAATAAGGAATGCTATAGATTACATTTGGAAGTTAGTGGGGAACTAGACGAAGTGACGTGGAACCGCATTGAAGAGAGACACTTTAGAGCTGTGGATAAAGCTAAATTTAGGGATAGTAATACTAGAGAGAGGAAATTGATGAAATTAAAATTGAATAGGAAGGATAATCTAGAGAATAAGAAACAAAAAACAGAGGAGTGGGGAAATAATGAGAACATTTTAAATTTAACCACCCACGAACCACCTAAAGAGTTGATTAGGATTATGAACAAGGGGCAGAAATTTGCAATAGGGGTAGAGAAACTTGAAAAAGAGGAATTCATAATAGCAGCAGAAACGATCGTAACAACTATTGACGAAAGGGAGGATAAAACTGAGGTTAGACAAAGGATACGTAATATTGTAGAACAACACTTGCAAAAAGAAATTAAAAAGGAAACGAACATGAAAGGGGGAGATAGAACACGGAAAGAGAAAGTAAACGAAAACCTAAGACGCGATTTAAAAAATGTAAGAAAATGGGTGAAGGCGAATAACGTATTTCTAATTAGGTCTGATAAAGAAAACAAGATGGTTATCATGGACAGAGAGGAATATGACCAAAAATTAGAAGATAGCTTTAAAGGTAACGATTTTGAGAAAATAGAGAAAGACCCTATTAATAAGATTAGAAGAGAGATCAAAAAAGGGGTAGAGACAAGCATTACATTGGGCACAAGCGAAAAGAAAATCCTTATTAAGGAAATTAAAGTTGGCAACATACCAATTGCTTTTGGAATACCTAAGACACACAAACAAGGCATACCACTTAGACCTATTATACCAACATACGAACATCCTGGATATGGGCTAGCAAAATTGCTGGTAAAAAGAATAAGGAAGGTAAATGAGAACACCCAATATAGCGTTAGGAATGCCGTAGAAGTTAAAGAATGTATAGAAAATCTGGAAATTGATGACGAGGATACAATAAGTAGTTTTGATGTTGTTAACTTATACCCAAGTGTACCGAGGGGGCGGGCGGGAGATTGTTTACTAAGGTGGCTGTTAGAAAAAGGAATAGACATCCTAACTGCTTGGGAATATGTACGATGGTATAACCTTGTAACGGAATATAACTTTTTCTATGTCAATGACAGTATTTATAGACAAAAAGAAGGCTTGGCAATGGGAAACCCCATTTCGGGTATAGTAGCGAGCATTTTTATGCACTTCATTGAGAAGGCAGCTTTGGAAAAAACAGGAATGTGTATTAAATATTATGGGAGATACGTTGATGATATCTTGATTATAGGAAAGGGGGTAGCACTGAACAAGGTTTTTGAAGAATTAGAAAAACAAGACGAAAGAATAAACTTCACTAGGGAAAACTTAAGCGATGGAAAAATCAATTTCCTGGATCTTAGTATCTTGAAAGAAGGGAATAGGATTAGAACAGGAGTACATCATAAACCCCTATCGGGGAACTTATATATTAACAAGGAATCGGCGCACCCCGAAATAACAAAGAAAAACGTATTCCTTAACTTTTTTATTAGGGCCGGTAGACTATGCAATAATGAAAAAGAAAAAGACAACGAAATTCGGTGGATAAGAAAAACAGGATTAAAAAATGGATACACAAATAGAGAAATGGATAAGATAGCGGAGAGAGCACGGAAAATTATTAGGAAAGAAGGGGATCAAAAAGAAGGGGAAAAAATCGAAAATAGGAGGGTAAAGTACGTTGGCATCCCTTACCATCAATCCGTATCGGAAAAATAACGAGAGATTTTGGAATCGTTTGCGGGATGAAAGCACCAAAGAATGTAGAAAAATACTTCACCGATTATAAGAAAGGAAAGACAACTAGGGAAATACCGGAAAAACAGAAGGGGGTTTATCGAATAGAATGCCAATGCGGGAAGGAGTACATAGGACAGACGGGCCGAAATATGGGTAAAAGATGGAGCGAGCATGAAAAGGACATAAGGGAAAAAGTTCCCAAAACGGGTCTCTCAGAACATATTTTGGAAAGTGGGCATAGAATCGCAAAAAAAGAGGTAATCAGAAAAGAGGGGAGGAAATTAGGAAGAAACGTGTATGAAACAGCGAGTATTTGTAGGGGGGGGGGGGGAGTAATCTTAATAGGGACGAAGGAAATTTGGAAGAAGGGTGGATCAATTTCCTCAAAAAATGGGATAAAGCCTGGAAGATTGAACCCAATATCGGTTTCCACGTCACTCCGGAAGTTATGCAAGCTGCGAGAGGAACGTGAATTCACGTTGGATTTGTGACGTAATAAGGGGAAACGAGAAAATTAAGGGGAGGGGAAATATTCGTTGAGAATTGACCTTCATGTGGATAGATAAGCACAGTTGGGTAGGAAAGGCCAAACCTGCAGGTTGCATTGTGATTTATACAGGTTTTTTAGAATTTTAACTTTTTTACCTGTGAATAGGTCTACTGTACAAGTTTTATTAGGGAACGGCTTGGTTTTTACGTACTTCTAATAGCAAAAACTTAATATTTTAAATGTACCCTAACCAACCCTTAACCACAATCCTCATATTACATTTTTGACGCAGTACTATGCCAAGTACTTAGTTTTTATACGAACCTGAGGAAAGAGATAGTCAATCTCTGAAACGTCGTTCTACAATAAGAGCACTATACTCACATACGTAAGTACAATTTTTAACTTTCCTTTTCTATATTCTGGATTTGTGAGTAACACGCGACAAACCTATAAAATGCTATTGATCTCCGATACGGGGAGAAAAGTGCGTGCACTAGAAAATAAGAGGATTAAGTTGAATAAGGGTTTAATCAGGATTAGATTTTTAAAACAATGCAGGAAAATGGGGGTTTTACCAAACTTTTTAAAATGGGGGTATAAACCGTTGAGTGTAGGCATGATTGAACAAAAACAAGAAATACAGTTTAAAATACTAGGGAAATGTATTAGGGAGGCACATGGACAAGTCGAACGTCTTAATAAGGAATGCTATAGATTACATTTGGAAGTTAGTGGGGAACTAGACGAAGTGACGTGGAACCGCATTGAAGAGAGACACTTTAGAGCTGTGGATAAAGCTAAATTTAGGGATAGTAATACTAGAGAGAGGAAATTGATGAAATTAAAATTGAATAGGAAGGATAATCTAGAGAATAAGAAACAAAAAACAGAGGAGTGGGGAAATAATGAGAACATTTTAAATTTAACCACCCACGAACCACCTAAAGAGTTGATTAGGATTATGAACAAGGGGCAGAAATTTGCAATAGGGGTAGAGAAACTTGAAAAAGAGGAATTCATAATAGCAGCAGAAACGATCGTAACAACTATTGACGAAAGGGAGGATAAAACTGAGGTTAGACAAAGGATACGTAATATTGTAGAACAACACTTGCAAAAAGAAATTAAAAAGGAAACGAACATGAAAGGGGGAGATAGAACACGGAAAGAGAAAGTAAACGAAAACCTAAGACGCGATTTAAAAAATGTAAGAAAATGGGTGAAGGCGAATAACGTATTTCTAATTAGGTCTGATAAAGAAAACAAGATGGTTATCATGGACAGAGAGGAATATCACCAAAAATTAGAAGATAGCTTTAAAGGTAACGATTTTGAGAAAATAGAGAAAGACCCTATTAATAAGATTAGAAGAGAGATCAAAAAAGGGGTAGAGACAAGCATTACATTGGGCACAAGCGAAAAGAAAATCCTTATTAAGGAAATTAAAGTTGGCAACATACCAATTGCTTTTGGAATACCTAAGACACACAAACAAGGCATACCACTTAGACCTATTATACCAACATACGAACATCCTGGATATGGGCTAGCAAAATTGCTGGTAAAAAGAATAAGGAAGGTAAATGAGAACACCCAATATAGCGTTAGGAATGCCGTAGAAGTTAAAGAATGTATAGAAAATCTGGAAATTGATGACGAGGATACAATAAGTAGTTTTGATGTTGTTAACTTATACCCAAGTGTACCGAGGGGGCGGGCGGGAGATTGTTTACTAAGGTGGCTGTTAGAAAAAGGAATAGACATCCTAACTGCTTGGGAATATGTACGATGGTATAACCTTGTAACGGAATATAACTTTTTCTATGTCAATGACAGTATTTATAGACAAAAAGAAGGCTTGGCAATGGGAAACCCCATTTCGAGTATAGTAGCGAGCATTTTTATGCACTTCATTGAGAAGGCAGCTTTGGAAAAAACAGGAATGTGTATTAAATATTATGGGAGATACGTTGATGATATCTTGATTATAGGAAAGGGGGTAGCACTGAACAAGGTTTTTGAAGAATTAGAAAAACAAGACGAAAGAATAAACTTCACTAGGGAAAACTTAAGCGATGGAAAAATCAATTTCCTGGATCTTAGTATCTTGAAAGAAGGGAATAGGATTAGAACAGGAGTACATCATAAACCCCTATCGGGGAACTTATATATTAACAAGGAATCGGCGCACCCCGAAATAACAAAGAAAAACGTATTCCTTAACTTTTTTATTAGGGCCGGTAGACTATGCAATAATGAAAAAGAAAAAGACAACGAAATTCGGTGGATAAGAAAAACAGGATTAAAAAATGGATACACAAATAGAGAAATGGATAAGATAGCGGAGAGAGCACGGAAAATTATTAGGAAAGAAGGGGATCAAAAAGAAGGGGAAAAAATCGAAAATAGGAGGGTAAAGTACGTTGGCATCCCTTACCATCAATCCGTATCGGAAAAAATCGGAAAAATAACGAGAGATTTTGGAATCGTTTGCGGGATGAAAGCACCAAAGAATGTAGAAAAATACTTCACCGATTATAAGAAAGGAAAGACAACTAGGGAAATACCGGAAAAACAGAAGGGGGTTTATCGAATAGAATGCCAATGCGGGAAGGAGTACATAGGACAGATGGGCCGAAATATGGGTAAAAGATGGAGCGAGCATGAAAAGGACATAAGGGAAAAAGTTCCCAAAACGGGTCTCTCAGAACATATTTTGGAAAGTGGGCATAGAATCGCAAAAAAAGAGGTAATCAGAAAAGAGGGGAGGAAATTAGGAAGAAACGTGTATGAAACAGCGAGTATTTGTAGGGGGTGGGGAGAGTAATCTTAATAGGGACGAAGGAAATTTGGAAGAAGGGTGGATCAATTTCCTCAAAAAATGGGATAAAGCCTGGAAGATTGAACCCAATATCGGTTTCCACGTCACTCCGGAAGTTATGCAAGCTACAAGAGAGGAACGTGAATTCACGTTGGATTTGTGACGTAATAAGGGGAAACGAGAAAATTAAGGGGAGGGGAAATATTCGTTGAGAATTGACCTTCATGTGGATAGATAAGCACAGTTGGGTAGGAAAGGCCAAACCTGCAGGTTGCATTGTGATTTATACAGGTTTTTTAGAATTTTAACTTTTTTACCTGTGAATAGGTCTACTGTACAAGTTTTATTAGGGAACGGCTTGGTTTTTACGTACTTCTAATAGCAAAAACTTAATATTTTAAATGTACCCTAACCAACCCTTAACCACAATCCTCATATTACATTTTTGACGCAGTACTATGCCAAGTACTTAGTTTTTATACGAACCTGAGGAAAGAGATAGTCAATCTCTGAAACGTCGTTCTACAATAAGAGCACTATACTCACATACGTAAGTACAATTTTTAACTTTCCTTTTCTATATTCTGGATTTGTGAGTAACACGCGACAAACCTATAAAATTTCTATTTGCAAAAACATCGATTTCGTTTAGTTTGTAATTGTCAAGGAAAAATGTAAATTTTGTCCTGGAAAACCGGGAAAAGTCAGGGAATTTTATTTCTGCTTGTTTGTAGCCACCCTGAAACAATTCATTGCCAATTCTTTCTTGAAGCTCGTGGTCATAAGATGGGTGGATGTTTTTAACCCCCCGCCACACTAAAGCCAGGTCAGGTAGTTGCGGAGTTCTTGGAAAAGAGGGATGAAGGTCACTGTGAAATTAGCTGTGTTTCATCTACGTTCTGGCACGGAAGGGGAATCAGCAATTTATACATATCCTCTTCACTTCTGTCTTTCGTGTGACTGCCGGGATTGGCCAATGATGGCTATTTCTGCCGAAAGCCGGTGCCCATGGCAGAGTAGTTAGTTAGCACATCGCGCTATGATGCCAGGGTTCGAATCCTGGCCTGGGCATGGATGTTTGGGAGTGTCCATTCATCAATTTTATCACATCACCCATCCCCATCTTCGCAAATTAAACAAAAGTGGTACAAAAAGTGAAGTAAAATAAAGCAAATCAATCAATAATTTCCGCCCAGATGAGATTGGGAATATACGGCTTTGAATGATAGTACTAAGAAAGATAAGCTAATTGGGACTGGACCTACATTTTAAAGTGGGACACGAAAACACTATATGCCTACACTGAGTATCGAACCCACGATCTATTGATTACAAGGGGACGGCGACACCATTCGGAGAGGCCCCTCGAAAGATTTATGTACACCACTACTTACAATAATGTACATAAAATATTTATCAGGAACTTTACTTTTCATCAAATGGACGTACCATCATTCATTTTGTTATTCAATAAATATTCAATTTTTTTACTTTGACATAAATTTTCTTGCCATGACTTGTTTTTATACACATTTTAGCCATCTTAACTACACGTAATCTAGATGATGAATATTTGCTGTTTTATCTCTGATTTTATAACATCTTTTTACTATTTATGTAATAACAATATTTTTTAGTCACGATAGAAAGTACAAAATAGTATTAACGTTGTCTTTCATCCTTTTCTTAGTCTGTAGTTACATACAACAATACGCATATGCACCGGAAAAATTAAATACTAATTAATAATTTTCATATTACAAAAAATTATATTGATGTATTAAATAAACAATTTTATTGTTATATTTCTGAGACACTTTGCTCAAATTATACACTGCTGGACAAAATAAACCGGTTACTTGCATTTTTTGTGATAATGCATAAATTCTGATTCGAAAGCTAACTAAATGTGGCAGAAATTATTGGAAATAAGAAAACCTGAATATATTCAACAGAAAACAAGTTAAAATTAATGACTAAGTGGCGTGCCTAGTATTTTCAAAGGGGAGGGTATCTTTTTACTTTTTTTAGTAATTGCAAGTCAGATGTCAAATATTAAAGTGTCCGTTTTTTTTTGTCCAGCAGTATATATTTCTAAATACGTGCCTAGTGATGCGACTAGTTAGTATGACTCGTTAACTAGCCTTCTTATTTTATACTGGAATTATACAAGTATCGGTATCCGTGGAAATGGTGGTATTGGCTCGGCTCTAATAAAAATGCATGATTTTCTTACTCTGGTTATTCTGTACCTTTTTCTCTAAGGTATGTGAGATATATAGACATATTCTCCAAAATCTCAACTTTACATTGATGTAAATAATTTTCATAATTTTGTTTCATAAGTGCTGTCAATCCATTTTGTTCTTGAACCTCAGCTCGACAGTTGTTGCTTATGGCAGAGATTAATTGCAGTAACTGTTCATCTCTTTCTTTTTCTCTCTGCTCTCTTTCCCTCTCTCTTAGCTCGATTTAAAGCTACCCTTTTTGATGGAAAATCCAATTTATTTACATAGGAGAAAAACGCAGTACTTTGTTTAACAGACTCAAATCCTGGTTTGTTACCACTAATATGATCCATTAAATGAGGGAAGTGAAAAGTCATTTGTGTTTCTGCTACCAGGTGACAGTACTGATTCCACCCTGTTCAAAATCCTACCACCAGATGGCAGTAACAACAACTCCTTGGTTCACAAATTTGCCACCAGATGGCAGTAGCAACAAAAACAACTTATTCATAATTGGGAAAAAGAGATGCGGTAGTATATAAATACGGAGAAACAAAAGACTCACGCCAAGGTACAGCAAGTTCCAATGAGGATGGTGGCAGTGGCCACTGAAATTAATCGAAAAAGAAAAAAACAGCTTCACGGATAAAAGTGAGTAGTAGTTTCTCCGTATTTAAAAACAACTTGGTTCACAAATTTGCCACCAGGTGGGGAAGGGGGCTGATTCCACAGTGTTCAAAGCTATGGCAGTTTGCAATTTCACCACCTGGTGAACACTCCTTACCTCACAATTTTGCTCTCTGATGGTATTAAATCTAAACTTCAGGGTTATTATAGTAGGGCCACAGTGGTTCAAACCCAAAATTGATGGTGCAATAGCTGGTTTTTTTTTCACATTTTTTATTGTGTAGGCATTCAATGCATTCACTTAATGCTAATATATACAGTTAAATACACATAACAATGTTTTTTAACAATGATCTTACAACTTATGTACACACAATACCAAGAAAAATGCAGTTAACAGAAGCAGCACCAGTCAGCTGCTGTTACTCTCAGAGGCAGCACATATCTTTGTGCAGTCAGCTTTGCTATCACATATTGAAGGAGATGAGGTAAAGGACTTGAACAAATGCCCTCAACAAAGGCAGCTACCTCCACCACACTACCAACTAGTGAGGTCACAATTTTATAACATGATTTAACCTGAACACAGGTTCATTCATCAATAATAAAAAGTACATTATTCAAAGACAATCAGCTAACTTTTTTCCCCAAGTTTGCCAACATGGTTGCACAACTATTCACATTTTCTGTGACTACTTTTACAAAACATTTTGTAAAACAATGATAATATAATTATTACTTACAGAATACTTAAGTAATGGAGTTTCTTTCTGCATGATTTAAAATAAATACTTTGTTTAAAAGATCATTATTTTTTTCTGATGTGTAAATTACATGTTTTCTTCATGTAATGTTTTTTTTTTAAAAAAACCTGAATTTCATGAGATATTACATATGTCACCTTCTTTCACAATACTAAATTTAGAAGGGGGTCCAAATCAGACACCAAATCTTCGGAAAATAAGTTTGTGAAACTTTGTTTGCCCTACAGGGTTCACATCTAACATGAAATCTAGCAGCTCTATTCAGAAGTAATAATCCACAAATTCACGTGCAGCTGACTGTACTGGGAAAAATAAAAATATCCAAAGCTAAACACTCAACACGTTGTCAGGTTCGATGATTTTTTGTTTTAAAAAAAATGAAATTGTGGTGGTGGTGGTGCTTGAAAGACTGGTGTCTTTGTACTCTAAAAATGTTACATGCAAGAACAGTAATAGAATGAGATTAAGTCCTTTGCATCTTGAACGAAGATTTTTCCCCACTTCTTTTTTTTCTTCCAATGTACTTCATTACATTAACAAGCAATTCTTTTTCTTTTGAAACACTGACCTGCTACAAAGATTGTTCAAACTGAAGTTCTATCCACCAAAACACAACTTTGTTCCACTAGAAAAGAGTTTGGGAAATAAAACCCTGTCGTCACTACACAGCACCCATTGCTGTCGTAAATAAAATATCTACAACTTATATGGAGAAAGTGGGGGAGGAGGGTTCAAGCAGTCACATCTGCGAATGCACATGCATACGTACATACACACACATAATTAAATCACATTTGTTTCACTGGCTTTCTTCAAGTTAATTATATCCTACATACGTCGTCTTCACTTACACACACATTTCACACTGAACTCTTGACTTTGGCTGCCACAACAGACTCTTCGGAAAGAGTTCACAACTGCATCTTGGGAACGGGAAACAAAAACGTCTTTATTTCCTCGAACACACACACACTGGTCACTTTTATTTCCTTTCACAACACACCCATTCCTTCACTGTGAATTAGGTTCTGATCGTGGGACAATTAGATTTGGTGGTGACATTGCCGAGGCTGTACTCACGACAACCACCGGCTTCACCAGCTGAGGGGCGGCCAGTCCACCCAAAGCTGTGGCACTCAGGTACTGGGCATTCACGATTGGCAGCTGACCAACTGACTTTAGGATAGGAGTAGTCATCACCTGAAAATAAATAGCATCATCACAAATAAGAAAAGAAGAAAATCTTAAAAAGTTCATTTTATGGTCAGAGGCACTAAATGAAACTGACCTTCAGTTTTCAAGCAGGGTCTGAACCAATACTATACAGTACCCCATTGGGCATCTAATGGTGATTTCTAGATTTTAAAAAATCTTATTTGGTTGAACCTGTTGTAGTCAACGGTAAAGATAATGGTAGGCAAATTGTCCACCTCCATTTTAATTACTTTCTTATTCTACATCCTGTGTTGTTTTAAGGAATGAAACTTATGTTGGTTCGAAGCAAGCATTGTTCTCTGCTTATTGACATCATTATTTCAATTCATTGTCATCACATTGTGTAATACAGAATGAAAATGGTGGTGGACAATTCGCTTATGTTTCTTTTGCCATTGGGTGTACCTCCAATAACAAATGATACAGATTTGGGACTACATACTGAGAAATACCTGGCGTTTCAGAAATAATTGAAGGGTTACAAAAATTTATTGCAAGTAAATTATTGAACTTACGTTAATGAAACCAGTTGAGAACAGATGAGAAACTCGACTGGTTTGTGCGTGCATGTTTCGTTAAGCTGCAAGTTCACATTCCTGCCACTAGACAACCCTCTCATTACTCACGGTGTTTTGTTCAGCTGCAGCTCGCAATGCATGGTACAAATGGTTTACAAAAACAGGTTGTCTATTGATAGGCTTACCATATTTTTTTCGGTTCAACCCAGGACATATTCGCGATCAACTCGTTACTGCTGAATTTTAGTTTTTTTTACAAAAATAAATTGAAATTACTTAAAAGCCTTAACATTTTATTGGAACATTAAACTATAAATTGTACAAGAAAAAATATTAACATTATTTTCTAAAATCTCTTATGTTTGCTGAAGCAGTAGCATTAATAGCACTCCTATGTTTAACATGTTTTCACGTGGTTTTCAATATCACCTCTTCCTTTATGTGCAACAGAAAATACTCCATTACAGAGTGTTCACTGTCATTACACAGTTTCAAGAATTTGTATTCCTGCTGCAGGTTAACTTTTAATACACACTTTCATTTGCCCATTGCCAAATGCAAAGCCCTTGTAAATAGTTATAATTATCAAAAACGCGTAGACAAGTTACTTCACACGCTTGCAAGACAACCACACAAGACGCTCACGGAAGTAAGGAAACTGAACCGTTTGGCAGTAGATTTCTTGAAGAAAGAAAAGAATCGATCCTTGTCGGTCATAAATTCTAGTCGTGAATATTCAATACTGGTAGCTTTTTTCATGTTCAGATTCTCAAAACCCCAGACATTTTGCAATCCCGGACGTATGGTAAGCCTATCTGTTTTGTGCACAGCCCACAGAAATCAATGCAACCGCAACCAGAGAACTGGACATCTCAAAAATAACAGCATGGAGGGTTCTCTGTAACCATGGTGCACACATTGTACATTTGTAGGTGTAAAAAAAAAAAAAAAATGTTTGTGTTCCTCGTTCGTTCTGAACTGGTTTCATTAATGTAAGTTCAATACTTGGAATACATTTTTGTGACTCCTCAATTATTTCTGAAACACCCAGTACTTCCTCTACTGAAAACCTAAACTAGTACACCATGAGTGCACTTACCTTTCCTCCTAGCTGAGGACTGGCAAGAATGTGAGCCACCTGGTTCCCCTGGGACATCACAGTCACTGGAGCCACCAGAGGCGTTATGGAGCTCCCCGACACGATATTGGACAAATGGTTGTGGCTTCCCAAGGGGGCCACCACGTGAGCAATGCCTGGAAAATAACGGCCACGTTAAAAATCCACACTAAATTCACTTGGAACTACGCTACTGAGTTTTGTATGATGAAGAAACTCTTCAACCGGATTACATGGTTCATACACATAAAAGCCAACAAATGTACATATTTTGAAGCACCTGTTATTAACCGATTCAGATTTCAACATAAAATTATGCTTTTTCTAGTTGTTTTTGATAATTCACTTTTGTTGTTCCTGTACAGTCTAATGCAAAAATATGATTGATGTGTGTCAAGCAAATTCTAACTCTATGGCACATGCACATTGAATCCCATTGTCTTTGTTATCTAGCTTTGTAGATTGAAGCCCACATCATATTTTCCAAGTAATTTCAATTGTCCCTACGATGGCTGAGTCAACATTAAAGTTTTGAGCTCCCATTAGATTGAACTTGGTATTGTTCGAACCAAAGCAGGCATCAATAACCATTCAAGCCTAGCTAATGCAATATACAACAACTTAGGTTCCAGACTACAGTTTGTGACCAATGTTCATGATTCCACTGGACTTACTGAAATAATCACACAAATCTTCATGTGCTGTTTATTGATCCAAGCAACATAAATATTAAGAAACAGTGGCAACAACCTGCACAAAGATTCTCCTCACACAGATTTTACAGACTTTTTAGAATTTAAGTTCCATGCTTCATGAATGAGGAAAACTACTCACCTGGAGCGATGTGTGCCGGGAGAGAGCTGACTTGTCCAGAGCCAGTCCCAGGAATCGCAGTGGTCAGCATTGCACTGCCTGCTGGAAGAAAGGCCATCACTGTAATATGTGGTTAGAATGCAATTGACACTACAAAAACTGTCAAAGTTGAAATATGCACTTTACCATAAGTATATGTTACTTTTTTTTACATATATACTACAGCCAATATCTTTACAAAAAAAATGTGTGTTTTTCAATATAATCATTAATACTAATGCAGATTCTGGGTCTACAAATGAAAACTTTTACAGCCAAAGTATTTGCAAAATTTAAAATGTCCATTTATTTTGTGTCTATCGTGTAGTAAAAATGTATTTATTGTGTAAATGAGACCTATTTCAATATCCTGTGAAGTACTGGCTGTTTAATAGTACACCACGAGCCAAAAGACACGATTGGTTACTGTTTATAGTGCAAGAACTTATTATTCATGATAGAAAGTTGTTGTAGGTAGGCATTTATCCTCTTCACGGAACTTGTGAGAGCTGTACTCTCATTTATCTTGCAGGTATTCTTGATGTTCAAAACAATTTCTGCATTGACTACTGAATTTCCTTTCACAGTAATATGTGATCAGGGTTTGTCAAGGTCCAGGAATTGTAAATATTCAATTCCAGTCCAGGAGAGAAAATTAGAAAGCATAAATGGGTTCTGGACCATAAAGAACTTTTTTTATCTTTTGTATTTCAATTCAGCCCCAGAACCCTTTTCCCAGATCAATTTAAATACGGTCCAAGTTTGGTTTTGAAATCAAAGGTTTTGAAATCAAACAATATGAAACTTGGGCCGAATTTAAATTGTGCAAGAAACAATGTTTCAGTCCTGTTACAAAAACCAATAGAATTTATGAGTTCCTGGAACTTTAAGAACCCTGTATGTAATATCAATATCCAATTGTGACATTTGGCACATCCTGTTCAATTACATTAAGTAGGACTTATATACAGACAGCAATGCTGAACATAATATGCAAGCCAATGTAGTTTTACATTTATACACACTACAATTGTTTTTTTATTCTCATTGTTGAGTGCAAGTATAAAGATTAGAAGTAATAGTAATGGCTGAAATATTCCAATATTTAGTAACATAAATGCATGCACCATGGAACCATAATTTCTAGGGCTGAGCCGACACCTATACTTGAAAAGTGTAATAATTAACTCTAATTATATTCATTAATTGACGAAGATTTTTGCTTTAAAATGTACAAAAATTACAATAAAATATTAAATTGCATGTTATGTCATCACATTTTTTTTTCACACAAAACTAGTGCAAAATAAAGAGAAACTTCGAATTTTGCACAATTTTCAGAATAATTAACTTGCAGCATTTTTTTGCAGAACCCTTGAAAGATCAAGATGCTAGAAAAGCATTAGTCGGTATCGGTAAACAATTTCCAACCGATACCACTGGTATCTGTTCAGCTCTAATGATTTCACATTTTCCCACGTTATATCTTTTACTTGTCTTGTCTCAACAAAGCAAAATGTTACAAAATTTTCTTGATTATACATTTCCTTTACTATCTCACACTAAGTGATAAATGCAGGCTCAGATCTGGGTCTCTGGTCTACCACTATTACCAACTGAGCTACCAAGCCAGTTCTTGTTTCACCTGATTTTTCGCTACTGTTTGTTTACTTTTGTGAAACTGTCAGTCAGTGATATCACAAAAGGTTCTCTTGCCTTGGAAAAACCCATGACAGCAATGGTGCCTATAATCCCACTGTGCAGCTGTATATTACATTTGGACATCACGAGATATACTTTGTGGAAATATATAATTACTGACTAAGTGCTCAGCTGGTAGAGAAATGGCATGGTTATGTCGGAAACCCAGGTTTGAGTCCTCGTCAAGTCTGCATTTTTTACTTCAATTTCTATGAAAAACCTTTTCTTGCATTGCAAGTTGTTTAGTCACAGTCACCTTAGAAAAATATAACTGAAGTTGCCATAATATATGCAAAATAATAAACAAATGCAACATTAGCAGCTGCTGATAATACTGGGCTTTTAAGTGCAGTGTGCGGCACGATAAACCAGCTCCGTTCCGATTAGCATACAAAATGTACATGCAGAACTGCAAGCTCTCATGCGAAACATGTTATCCCGTATGCAAATGTCTCTTCAGGTTAATAGTGACCACTTTCAACATCTATTGTATACTGATCTGAACGGGGCTGGTTTTTCATGCCGCACCCTGTAGTTCACAGGCATTACAAGTACACAGTAATGTTAGTGAACCCACCTGAGCTTGGGGTTGAAACATGAGCTTGCGCGACTGGCAGTGAGGATGGTTTGGTTGTTAGGCTCACTGGCGTATGACTTATCACACCGTTGGGAAGAGTCAGGCCTGGAAAACAAATTAGAATAAAAATACATGTCATCAAGTCACTAGAAATTCTACACAATTGAAATTGTAGGCAACTCATACATCAGCAGTCATGTGTTTTAGTGAAAAATACAAATGCAGAATGAAAAATTGGGGAAAAAGAATAAAACAAAAAAAGGGGGGTAGAACAATCCTTGCAAGAAATTATTCAAAGATGATTTTATTGACTTTTTACAAAGAGCATAAAAAAGCCTAAGAAAGGTATCCAATAGCATCAAGTCATAAATATATTTTAAAAATTTAATTATGTACATAATATTGTATATGGTAATAATAATAATGCCACTATGCTCATTCAGTCAACATATTTTTCCAAAATATGAGAGGCAATGGGGGGGAGTGGTTCCCCAACATTGCCATCACTTGTGTTTGTTTCAATAAAAAGATAAGAAAGATGGACAGACATTTGACAGTGGTGCTATCCCCCATTCCTTCCCATATTTATCATTCTTACTGTTTCTACTCACTGGTTAAGTTGGCACAGAAGCCAAGCCTCCGACCTTCCACTCCCTTCTATAATGTTATAAAATCCTGCACTCCTCTCCTATGTGCGACACTAATAATATTTGATTGAACTTTGGCATCCTAAGGAAACATCAGAACTTGAATCATGTAACAAAAGAGCACCCAAAATAGAATGTAAAACTCACCACCAGCAATCGCCAGAGAAGGATGTGTAGTCGTGATGCCAAACTTGGTTGTGACCGATGAACTGGACGTGGTGCACAAGTTGATGGGTGCTTTGCTGGCGAAGGTTGCTCCCTTGGAATTTGTCAGCATTCGCTCTTTGATCGCTCCGTTTGCCATGACGGTCACCGGCTGGCGGATGGGGACAGCGTTCAGTTCTGCCCCGCCAGGCAGGCGTGAGGTTCCGGAGTCTCCGCTGACGAAGGTCACGCTGCTCGGAACCATTTTGTTGGTGAGGTGGATGGTGGGCACCGTGATGGTTCCGGCAGCCTTGCTGAGAACTGGCTGGAGATTTGGTTTGTGATCTGACATGTCTGATAACACATCTTTCCCTCGATGAGATGAAACTGTAGGAAAAAAAGAGTGAAATATAATGTTACTGACTTATAAAGGCTGTTATTTTTTTGCCTGCACCAATTAAAAAAAAAAAGTTCTATGATAGAAACTGGGAGGAAAATGTTCAACCAAGACTCGAACCTGTGTACCTGGCATTTATGCCACACACACTTTACAATTTCCCTGTTTTATACGATATTGTCTTAACATCACAAGTAAAAAAATTCATCGAACAGCTCAGTCATTAGAGAGATGGTTCACCCTACTTTTTTCCCCCCATTTTATATAAGTTCGTTCCATCTCGTGTATTTTACTATTATTTCACTATCAATATGAAGTTTAAAAAACATGTCTTGCATGGTTTGTCTAGTTCCCCCTGTGCTAGAAATTACTTCTTCATAAACTAAGTTAATATAGCATTTCAAATTCTAGAGAATTATATTTGTGGTTTGTATATCCTGTTGTCAACTTTAATAGAGAGAAAAGGCATACAGAAAAATTCGCCATGTTCTTGGACTATTTTAAAATGTGCACTGATTCAGAATTCATGCATTTTTATGAAGAAAAAAACCAGGCTGGCTGCCATCAAACCATAACCAATAAAATCAAACTAGACATGCATTTATGCAGAAGAACTCTCACCTGTGCTTGGAATATGAGGGGCATGGACTGTCAATGCTAGAGGCTGTGTGGCTGTCCCTGTCGCATCTGCTGGAAGCATACGCAACCCATGAGGGGCCAGCACTTGGATCGTGGGGCTAACCAGAGTTGTTGCCATCCCAGGTGGTGTTACCATCTGTAATGAAAATTAAAATAAATGCATTACAATATTAATTCATGCACCAGCAATTTTACTGAAGGCGAACGTGTATAAAATTGCAGAATTATTTGAAGACAAATTAAAGCTAACAACTGAAAGTACAACACAACATTTTCATGTTGAAAGTAGATTCAATTTTCAAACACCACTGTTAGGTAGTATCAAATACTCATGCAAGAATTCCCAATAATTACAAGACTGGTATGTAAATGTAAATATTGTCAAAATTATTGAACATGCATGAAATGAACTTCTTTTTTTAAAAAAATAAAAATAAAAAGGAGAACACTTGTATGATTGTATTATACGTCACCATAAATTGTAAATAAATCATAAACTATGTTCAAGAACACTCATTTAGATTAACATTCTTTCAAAGGTTATCGTTTACAATGTCTTACACAGGGCCTTGCTTTTCCTAACAGTTGCCCTGTGCATAACTGTGGCAGAATCAGGAAGGATAATCCAAAGTAATACGCCATGTGAGAAGCAGAGGAACATAACTCCACTTCTAATCCTTATCAGTATCTCGAATTTAGTGACTGTGTCAGACATATTCCCAAGAATGCATTACTTCCTCTCCCCTGTAAATTTGAACAATTGGAGTTGCATCCCCCTGGTTCTCACACGACAAATTGAGCACAGTGCAAAAATTTCTGGGAAAGATTTTTACAATGGACTGCACCATTATTAAAATGGCTGTGCAATGCACAAAGTACACTGAACTGAAATCACACCCAAACATACCTGAGCGGGCAGTTGCATATGAGCTGGTACAGAGTTAACTGTGGTAACTTTGGGGCCTTCCATATGCACCTCGCTCTTCAGCTGCGGACTGCGGGAAATCCTCCTTGGCGATCCTGACCTATCGCCAAGTTCGTAACTCCACGTGGTGGATTCTGAGGCCGATCTGTCTGTGTAGAGCAACGTAGCCCCTGGACGTGGAGGAGACGATGCAGTAGCACTTGACAAGGAAGACGTGCTGCTGTACATTCCGGATTTGCTGAGTCGTTTAGCATCCCTTCCGCTCGGTTCAGCCATCATTTCATCCATGTCGCTGATCTGGCCACGCTCTGCAAATATAAATTTGATAGAATTAGCCAACACACGCACATGATTATAATTTTAGTTCATATGCGAGATTTGTTGATTTTATCAATATTATTCTGCAACACATTGAAATGTTCAATGTTTTGGAACCACCCAAGATGCCAAAATTAAGCAGTAAATCATCAATAAACATAATAGAATGTGGCCTTTCCCTCGACATTAAAATTTTAAAGTGATCATCGCCCCCGATACTAAATCAAAAACTAACAAACTTTCGATTCAACTAGTGGGCGACAGCTTAAAAAACAAAACGTTCTTCTTACTTTCTCCTGAGAGAACCTTTGACCACCACAATTACACAATGTCTATGGACAGGCCACAACCTGAAAAGATTGAAATCTTCATAATGTGCAATCCATTTAATATAAATTCAATAACTTTAGTAGGTAAAAAAAAACCAACAATTTCACTGTCCTGGATTGAAATTTTGAGTAAGGTGAAGCATGTTCTTCCATAAATTTCATTGCACTACAGCAAATATTAACTACAGTACAATAAAGACGTATAAAATGTTCTAGTCATTTTGCTCATTATTATTGCAAGAACATGAATGTTAATGAACAACATGCAGATATTTACCAGAGGCAGTAGTTGTAGAATTGGAGATATGATCTCGAACCGCACTTGGCTCCATTGCCTGAACGTCGGGCAACAGGGTGTTGAAGTCTATGTGGTCCCACTGCGCTGACAGCTCCTTCTTCAAGGCGGATAGCCTCTGCTGTGATGCGATTTTTTCCCTCGCCAAGCGTTCCATTTCATGTTCGTACTCCCGCTCTTTCCGCTTGAGTGTCTGTAAAAGCAGGAACAAACTGTGTGTAAAATTAGGACAATACAATCTGCAATAATATATTTCAGTGATTTATATATACCATTAATTTTGGACAAATTTAACTTTCACATCCTGAGCACCCTGTCAGTTTCAAAATTCTGGCTAATACAATAGTCAAAACTAATGGGAAGGTATGATTACATTATTTTTACTGCATCACCATTTTCTATTTTTCCTGTAAAGCTGCTGTTCAACGTTTTTACGGTTTCTTTTTTGCACTACAGAAACAAGCTTTTACAGTACAGTAACTACAGTAGAATAAACACAAAAGTGTTACAAAACCCCACAGGAAGGTACACTGAGGAAGAAAAAGTCTGATGTGCAATGTCACTACTCACTTGGTTGTTACGCTAATCACACTGAAAATGTATACAAGTTGCTTGATAATATGTTAAATTTTCTTTCAATTTGCGGCAGTTTACAATTTTCAACTGCAAGAAACTGATTGTTTTATTAAGTAAGGAGTAGCCTAAAGGTAAATTTAGGGCAAACACCATAAATCAGACCTTTTTTTATGGAAATATGTAGTTAAACCACCGTAAGAACATGCATGATTTTTGTACAGTAACAAAGTTTTTACAATACCATATCTTGGAGCCAAAGTTCTCATTAAACAATACGGATCATTTTGATAATCAGAAAATAATATAGTAAGGGCTGGAAAAGCAAAAGTCCTGGTTTGAAATCTTAAGGCTCGGCTGGACCTTTGGCATGTGAATGGGCGAATTGTTTCAAATTTTCCTCTCCATTCGAAAAACTTCTTGGATGTTTCAAAATATGACACATTACATCAGCTTAGAATTCCTTCTAGAGCACTGACGTGAATTTTCATGTAGTTTTCTTTCATTGTTGTCTAGATATTATCAATAGTTTAATAGACTTATGTAATCACAAAACTATTGATAATATCTAGACAACAATGAAAGAAAACTACATGAAAATTCACGTCAATGCTCTAGAAGGAATTCTAAGCTGATGTAATGTTTCATATTTTGAAATATCCAAGGAGTTTTTCGAATGGAGAGGAAAATTTGAAAAAAAATCACCCATTCACATGACAAAGGTCCAGCCGAGCCATAAATTTCATTGTAATTCATATTCATAATGTTCGTCAACACAGATTGATTTCTTTGTATTAAAACTGTAATGCCAACGAACAAAGTTACACTTGCTCGTAATGGATGGATAACCGCAACCCATATGCCAATGTATGAACGTTGGTGCCAGCAAGAAACAGGTGACGCATGCCCTGTACAATCATAAGGAAGTGAGGCTACGCCGCTCCCTGTCTAGAGGCTAGAGGGTCAACCTGTCGGGGAGCAGCCAGTCCTCGTGCTCAGGCAAGCACGTGCCACAACACGCATGCAGTTATTTCTTTCACAAGGTCATCCGTTGGGACTGGGCGACGAGAATCATATGCTGCGCGTCAAAGAGTCAAGGGAGGAGTTCCAAGTTGCAGTTTCATTCAATCACATCTTTTAAGTATGTTGCACCCATTCAAGGCTGTACATCTAAATTAAAGGAGCAGTTTACGTCTAAACTTGTTTTTCAAAAGGTGGTTAAAAATGCCCACACGAACACAAATATACCCGGAAGATAGCAAGTTATATGCGCTATTAACATTTGAAATGCTTACCTTTAAAACTTAGGATTACTCATTTATCGCAAGCATCGTCGTATGTGCATTTCGTACATTATTATTGCGAGAACATGAATTTCAACGAACAAATGTACCATTGAACACTACAATCAGTAACGGAACTAACCGCCTCCGCTAGATTGAATGGGTAATTGTAGTACTGCTAAATGAATGGCTACCGATAAACCTTGTAGTCGGGAGGTCCGGAGTTCGATCACCGGTAGAGGGACATTGTACAGTGGTTCAGATCCAACTTTAAACTACAGTCCCGATTAGATTATCTGAGCATAAGGTGGACTTTAACTAGCTGCCGAAAGGTGACGTTTTGATATTTCAGTACGTCGACATCATTAGGTATCACGAAACCTCGACTCCACAAGTTAAAACAGGAACATCCTGGTTAATAACGGAAGCAAAGCGCGACGTATTGTCTAGACTTAGTAGACGAAAGCTGCTAAGCTCGAGGACTATCACGTGGTTATCATGTTTACTCTTGGGAATGCCAGCTGACGCGTTTGTGCCAACTCACGCTCAAACTGCGGGTAGGGACGGGGAAATAGCACCGATGAACAGGCAAGGCAAAGCGAATCTGACCTTGGAACGGTACCAAGAGACGAGATCGCAAACACATCCGCTCAAACTGTAAGCTTCTGCCACGCCACAAATTCACTAGCCCATTTTTAAAAATTGAACTTCAAGCAGAACCACTATTGTATTGCAACCTGCAATTAAACCGAAAATCCATTACTGTGATTTGAAGAAACCTCAATGGCTATAATATGGTGACTTGTGAACGAATGAAGTCTCCTTTACTCAAGGTTATTGGAAGTTCATGTGTTTTGACGACAATCTGAGTACAAGGCGAACTTATTCACGAAAACTGATTTAAAAAATTTGCAAATAATGCTGCACTTGGCAGACAACCGAAGACACGAAATAAGAGTACAAAAAATTATCATTTCCTGATGCCAGTTGTTTTCTTCTAATACAATCATTTACAGCATTTTCGGCATTATGCGTGCGTATGTATTTCGACATGATAGCTGACATGTAGTCACGGACACTCCTGAGTTATAACGATTCCACTGAAAGTCAGTGCGATTGTTACATCCCAGAAGTGTCCGTGACTGTACATTACATGACAGCGTCTGACGACCTTACTCACCCCTATCCCTGCATAAAGACAATAACAAGAAAAATGTTCACAATTACTTCACATCGTACGATACATTGTTTAAGTATCACAGTAAATATATGACGAAGATAAAACTACATTCATATGTAGACCGGCATACTCAGGGGTTACCGATGGTTACAGCCCCCCGAAAATTTGAGTATCATTGTTTTCAAATGAAAGCAGTAAATAACTAGGGAAAAACCCAATATGGTAAATGCAAATCCCATTGAAATGACTCCCAATAACAGTTATTTTTTGTTCTTACTTTTTGGACTTTTAACCACTGTCTTAATTTTAAAATACCAACGTTTCGGAGGCTGAATCTGCTTCCGTCTTCAAGGTAGTGTGTAATCTGTTAAATCATATTGTGTGTATAAATGGTTGCCCTGGACGATTATTCTCGGTGGCTAAGGCTCCACCTCGTCTGTCGGTCACAAGGACGGACCTCTATGTACAGTCACGGACACTGCCGGCTTGCAATGAATACGTTGACTTTCAATGGAATCGTTACAAGCCGGCAGTGTCCGTGACTGTACATGAAGTTGAGGGTTATCAGTGGCCCAGGCTCCACTTCGTCGTGTGGCCACGTCAAGCCCTATTTTTATATGTAGTTTGCCAGGGAGGATTATGTTGCGGTGGCCCAGGCTCCACCTTGTCAAGGGATTGATGCTGTATATCAACCCCCCAAAAATGAAAAAAAAACCTCCTTCAGTGCCGCTTGTATGCTACTGTCGAGACCCTGAATGGTTGTGGACATACAGTTCTCCCAGTGCGTGTGCTACACTGATCCTCGTTTGTATGCTGACTGACCGAGAGACAAGGTGGAGCCTTGGCAACCATTTATAGACACCACAAGATTTAACAGACTACACACTACCCTGAAGACGGAGGTAGATTCAGCCTCCGAAACGTTGGTATTTTAAAATTAAGACAGTGGTTAAAAATCCAAAAAGTAAGAATGAATAAATCACCATTGATCAGCTACAAAGAAGAATTCTTTTTTGTTATTTGAACAACTGAACGCACCTACGTACGCTGATGGACCTCGCAGATGATCGGTCTAAAAATAATCTGTTACGTTACAAGAGTCAGCACTGTAGCTGAGTGACAACTACTTATTCGCTGGTGCTCTTCGTCGAAAGCCTTATGCAAATCACAATCTTCCGCGCGTCAAGACAACGGCGCGTGCGAAAGCAACGAAAGCCGACGTCGCAGCCTTCCAGCGTGTTAGCAAGAGTTCTAACGGTGTGACCTCGGAAACGACAGCCTATCTATGCACACGCAACTCGCTGAAACGTGCTTGCTGTAGGGAATTGCTGCTGCTCACAAGCACGGCGATCTAAACGTTACCGAAAGTAACAGCAGAACCGCTTCCCATACTGAAAATAGCAGCAAAGAGTACGAAAAGCCTCCGCGGAAAATGTACTGTGAAATCTTAAAATCTTCTTAGGGAGAACGACCGACCATTTGGCACAAATGCAAAAACGCCAAGGATACAATTTCCGCTAAAAAGAAAGTAACAAAAAGAGCTACAGAGTCCTTGCTTTTCGCATTCACCAGGTTTTGATAAACTATTCTGTTTTTGTTTACAGAGAACAATACTACTCGAAATACAGCTCCTGTGCGACTTAAACAATCGCGAGGTGAATTCTGGCATGGGAAGAAAATTGTTGATATTTTTCACATCCAAAAAAAAGAATGCCGGTGTTTCATGATCTATCGTGGGGAAATAAATCAGTAGCGTACGCAGGATTTCATCAAGGGGGGTGTTATTTCGAAAACTTTCTACAAATTCACATTACCATTGTTTTATTATACTTTAATTAATTAATTAATTAATAATAAATTAATAATTCTCATAATTAATTAGTTTAATTACTACTAATGCAGCTGCTATTTATGAAAGAAATAGAACAAAATTGCATTTCTTTTGTTTCTTTGTTACAAAATAATTGTCTAGTAAACGGTTATTTGTATGTGATAAGTCAGACATTTTAAGTGTGAAGAAAATCCATAAAAAAAGCAAATATATTAAATTTATTGAAATAATCCAAATATGAAATATTCAAGGAGCCGCGCTGGTCTAGTCTGACAACTTCGTGGGATATCCGGGTTCGATTCCCGGAATTAGTTGGAATTTATCCAGCCTTGTCTCCGCACCCAGCCTCATATCAATGGGTACCAGAGAGCAACCCTGGGGGATGAAGGCTGCTGGAGCATGGTGCTGATCACATCACCTGCAAAATAGTTCGAGATCGAGAATCTTTGGGGCCCACCACACCACTACGTGTGCCTTCATGGCACGGTGCTATATGCACGGGGGAATTTACATTACCTTTACCTATGGAACTCGCCCAGGATGATGATGAAGCGCGAGAATACATGTTGCTAAATTCCACTGAGTCTATGTTTTCGTTGAAAAGTAAGTTTATAGACATTCCAACACATTTATCACTTCTAGGTGATTCACAAAGCACTTCTTCAACATTATTTAATGATGTGGATGTAGACTCAGCATCACTTGAGAGTTCACAAGGGGATGTGAAATCAGTACCGGGAAGAACGTTTGCAATAAGGTCGGCACACTGCGACGAAGCAAGGAATTTTCACAATTCTCGCGAGAGTCGCGTCACTGGGCGACTTTTTGCAAAAAAAATTGCAAAATTGAACTTTGCGGCCGCTTAGATTGTGTTTGGAATGTTGCGTTTTTCTTCATGCTGCATGGGAATAATAATTCAAATTATTATTATTATTGTTATTATTACTGTCGCAGATATTTGACTGTGATAAATTAGCCATTTTTATTTTTTTCTACAGCATTTTCCATAATATTTCAAAAGCTCAAGGGGGGGGTTTAAACCCGGTAACCCTCCCTTGCGTACGCCACTGAAATAGAGAAAATCTCGAAGTTTCCATTTCGCATACTGCCCGCCCATTAACTTACGTGTTTGGCCGCCAGATGGCAACTTTTAAATATGGCGGAACGAAGAATGCAGTGGGCGCGCGCGCACACACAAAAAAAGGCGATCACATATAAATGTTTACGTGTGTGACAAAGGGTCCTCCTCATACCGAGCGTTTGCAATGCATGTGTATGTATGTATATATATATATGCGTGCGTGTGTGTGTGTGTGTCCGAGCTCAAAACACTGTTGAAGAGAGGTTTATTTTACATTTACCGCGACGGTGATGAATACCACTGTATGAAATAAAAGACTGTATATTCGCAAAGAAACAAACCCTATACAGTTAGGTACGAACATTAGATCGCATTATTTGGTGTAAAAGTCTCATATCTTCAGATATCGGGCTTGAGAACTGAAAGGATTGTTTCCATTACGTAAACTATTTACATGAATCGTGTCTTGTCACCCGACTTGCTTGTTGTATTACGAAACACTAAAAAATAAGTTATTACTTTAAGCGAGTATGCAAACGTATTGCGAGCTTAATATTATATATACACATCAGAGGCGTATATTCAGGGCTATCTAGGCTATCTGCAAAGCCCAGACTCAGTGAATAAAATACAGAAAAAAATATCTATCAGAAAATGTGCATAAAATTGTTCATTTCAATAAGAAGACGAACATGATTTCTTAGGAGTTGGAAACATAGCCCGCTTTCTTTGAATTCGCGAGGCGGCTGGCCCAGCGCCGGCTAGAAACTGCACAGGGGTGATGGGCAAGCGTGACAGGGCTACCACAAAGATCACCCGATCAATGCTGCAAACCAATTTTTCTCAACATGTAATTTCCCCAGGATCGGGGAATTGTGGAGCCAAACTGTTACAGGAGAGGGAACATGGTTGCATATGGCGGGGGAAAATCCCTCTGAACTTCCTCAACAGTCTGGGCAATTTTGAGGCCAAAGTATCGCAGGCAAGGGGAAAGTGTGGCATATAGCAGGGACAAGAACATCATTGAACGCTTGCAGAGGAGTTGAAAAGGCGGTCGTTGACCTTCAAACAACTAGAGATACAGTGGGGAGTAGAAAATTGTTGGCTGACCGGGAATGGTTTATGAGTGCATCTAAAAATTACGGAAATGACAAGGACCAGTTCTAGTCTAGATCGCGTCGAGTGGTCTTGGTGCTTGGAATTCATTAAGAGGCAGCGAGTGAATGCAGTAGTGAGTGGATTGTATTTTTGTGAATGATATGTGCTGTGTTGTGTAGTGAATTGAAATGAGGGACATAATTAACAAGCTGTCTATTCGGCTTACGAATGACGATAAGCTCCAAATCGTTGTGGATTTTTCTTGTATGTCCACTTTATGAACAGATAAGCTAATGGCGATCGGACCTACAGTTAAAGTGGTATTTAAACCACCCCGTATCGAACCCGGAACCCCTTGGTTTCAAGACGACGACGTTACCACTGCGCGAACAAGAAGTACCCGAACTTGAAATCATGAAAATAGGTAGGTTAAATGACAGTGTACATTTCCATGTTGTATTTATGAGATATATATTTTTAATCAGTGTCACATCATTTCCACCCGCCACCCCCAATTAGTTTAGAAAACAAAAATATAATAATATTCCAACCTTGTTGTGTCTAACATAACAATATTCCAAACTTTTTTGTGAGGAGTGTATATAACATAATAAAGAAAACCAAATGGACAATTACTTAGAAAGAACGACTCAGTTTGATTTCAATTATATCTGCAAAAAAGAAATTAAGAAGTGATGTCACAGTTCTCAATTGTGATCATATCATTTTTTAAACAATCGGTGATTAAAAATATCACCGTTGTAATCGATCCATCACTGGTGCACACTGGCAACGCAGCTTGTCATCTGCCTTCGCGAAAACTTAACCGACAACCCGGTCGGTCGGTCGTCTGCTCCGACCTCCCGCACGATCAATACTGCCGCCCACTGATTGGTTGGCGGGCCCTGCGCCGGGGAAACAGGTCGCAGACGGGGGCAATTAGAAATTCCACACCCCGAAAAGGGGGTGGGGGAAACAAATGGCAAGAACAGTACACACCGCACATGACAAAATCGTCACAAGGAGAAAAGGTCACATCCCACATGCACTGGGCGGAAACCGCTAGCTTTCAACTGCCAACAATGAAACTTCACATGCAATAATGTAACGGCATTATTAGGCCATTTCTTGTGGCATGCATTCACTTCGTCTACTACAGATACCAGGGCATTTATCTTGAAAGGAGAGGGTAACGCTGTAATCAAGAGTCCCCGGGTTCGATTCCAGGCGGAAGGACGTTGCACGGTGATTCGGAACCCACTTTAAACTGTACATAGTCACGATTAGCCCATCTGAGTATAACTTGGAGTTAAACTTTGGATTTTCACGATGGATATCTTACATTTGACAACGTCGGAGAGACTCTTAAAGCACATGCATGACTCGTTGCTGCATGTCGCAGCAGTAAATAAATAATAAAAATAAAAGTAAAGGTAAAGTGCTCCCCTGTGCATAGCACCACGCCATGAAGGCGTATAGAGGGTGTGGGGGTAACGCCCCACACTTTCTTGATCCGGTCGTGAGTGGGGGTGATGTGATCAGCATCACGCCCCTGACCGCCTTTACCCCCCAGGTACCCATGTTATTCGACGCTGGGTGGGCGCCGGAGCCGCTTCCATCGTTCGAAAAGTTCCCGGATTTGAACCGGCCGGGGATCGAACCCGGGACCTTTAGCATGGTAGTCAGACGCGTTACCGACTGAGCCACCGCGGCCACTAAATAATAAAAATACTGGCGACATTTTGTTAGTCAGGTGGAAAATCCGGGTTCGATTCCCAGGAGTGGGAATTTTTCATATTCATATTATGTAAAGAGGCTCCGGGGCTCACGAAGCCTCTTGGGTTTGAGCTTTACTTGTAAGTCCACTTTATGCAAAGAAAGGCTACAGTTTAAAGTGGGATCCGAACCACTATGTGCCTCTCCCTGATTACAAGGAGAAGACATTACCACTACGTCACCGGGGAGGCCTCTCACGCAGCCTCTTATCAATAGATTGGTGCGGGGAGGTGTAAAAGCGACCGGAGTGCTGCGCTCATCACATCACCTCACCGCACCTCCAATGCATAGGGAAAGATTGCAACGTTGAGGAGGAATGATGATTCGATGAAAGAATAAATGCAACTGAACAGGTATTCCCGGATAGGACTCGAACCCAGAGTCCACGGAGGCGAAATCGTGTGTTAAAAACCAAACGCTTCGCGGAGGCTAAATGTCTCAGAACAACAATGTTCTAAATATTAAGCGGGTAGGAAAGAAAGGTACACCTCAAAGATTATAAAATTGACGGTGTGTTCTAGATACACATTTCTAAGAACAAAGTTTCAGGTGCGCCTCCTCTCTTTATTACATATAGGCTATAATTCTTCAGCACGTGCTCCCAGTGTGCAAGTCAACAGTGACCTACGTGCAAAAAACAAAACAAAAAAAAAAGGCGGCAGATATCCGTGAGCGTTGTGTGAAGAGAGGGAAAAGCCGTTCCCTCGCAATACAAGGAGGGGAACAGAGATGGTTCCGACTTGTGACGTCACTCCAACGCATCGGTCGTTGAACCCTTCCACTCCTACGTGTACTATGTGGCGACGGTCACTCGGTCATTCTGCCACGGTCCGTTGCCCCTAGAGAGGGAGATATTGCCTCCCCTCCTCTCTCTCGGGCACGGAGAAAGCTCCATGCAATCGCACCAGAAGTCCTCCTGTGCAAATAAATCAGTGTTGCCATCTACAGCACCTGTGTGGCAGTATGAGAACTTATGATGGGCTACAGCGTTGAACTTTTTGCTTCCGTAAACTATTTACGAAGGCGGTTGGCAGTGGCATGCCCGGGGGGGGGGGGGGGGGGGTAATCTTGGGTACGTCACTAACAATTGGCCTGCAGTGGTTACCTGACTGAAGTGAAAGAAAAGTAAATCAAGAAACTGATTCGGTTTAAATACAAAGATACGAAAAGGTTTTTATTTTGGGGAACATACAGAACAGAGATCCCATCATACTAAGATTTAAAATGTCTACCAGTTAGTCCTACACTGCAATTTTTCTGTCCCAGTCTCGGTTAGGTTAGGTCAGCGAGAATATTGTTAGGAAAAAAAGAACTCATATTTCTACCTGAAGCAGTATATACATACATATCGAACGGAGACGTTACATAGTCCCTACGCGCTTTATACCTAGCCATCGATTTTCGATGTCGATACAATGGGTCCGGAAATATGGTACAGGACCATGTAGAATATTCTGAGAGTGGATAAAGCAACGCCATCTTATAGCAAGGACTGGGTAGAGAATCTCTCTCTCTCTCTCTCTAAATACATCATCATTGGTAGGTCATGGATCGCAACTCGATATGACAATTATTACACTTTACCCGTATACATTGTGGATATCAGGTCAAATGTCTACTAAATATACATTTGTGATTATGATGCTGATACTGTGTTGCTATCCATAACCTGCCAACGATGTCGTCTCATGTAGCCCAAGGACGTATTTTGGGAATCCAGGGGGCCGCCCCGTAATTTTTTTTTTATCAAGAACTAAAATTAAATAATGAAAAATATATTATTTTAGCCTTTGTTGTATAATTTCCTCTGAACTTATTGGAAGACAAGTATTATATTGGGATCATACGGCTTTGAAGGACAGGAAAGACGTATTTAGGGGGGTGCGGACCCCCCCCAAAAAACACGAAGTACTAAAATTAAGTAATGAAAATATTATCATTTGTTGCATAATCTATGGTTATTAATTTCCTTAGAACTTTTTAGCGGGCAAGGATTACATTGGAATCAAACGGCTTTGAATGACATTACAAAGAAGATTTATGTAAACTACTACTCAATATGCATAAAATATTAATCAGAAACTTAATTTTCTCCAACTATATGTATCATCATTTTTGTTATTCGATAAATATTCAATTATTCATCTATTTGACATTAATTTCATTGCCAGAGCACTTGTTTTTATGTAAATTATTCCGATCTTAACTACATGTAAGCTACGTAATGAATATGCGCTGTTATACGTATCTGAATTCTTATACAGTCTTTTTACCTATTCGTGTAATAATAATATATTAATTTTTTGTATTGTTATTAGTATTAATTTGATTTAATATAATTTTAATTTAAACATTATTATTATTATTCATGAGACACTTGGTTCGGATCCCCCCCCCCCAGAAGCATATTTCTAGATACGTGCCTGATGTAGCCTGTACAAAGTCTCTGCACAATTCTAGTTACAAGAAGACATTGGACACAAGAGATGGCACGTCGAACAATCTTCGTGTTTTTTTCTCTCCAATGCTTTCTCCTTTCGATTAAGACTGTTCCAAGAATAATTCAATGGGATTAATAATTTATTGCAGAAAACCCAAGGACAATGACGTGACGAAATCCAATCGTGAAATTTTGAGGGCGGTCCTTCCCGCCTAAATTTCACCTTGACGCATGCGCAAAAGTCATTCAATAGTGCCAATACTTTGCACGAATAAAGCTGGAACAGTTTACACAACAATTATAACCAGCTTCACGATTTCATAATACTTAAAAGGGCAATGTTGTGTATATAATTACACGACATATTAAATAAAAATGCGCGGGTTATACGAAAGAGCATCGGACAAAGTTAGCCAATTGTACGACACTCGAAACTGGATGTACGTCAGTCAACAACTATACGTATTTTCTTAGCACGGCGCTGTATGCTCACTTTGGAAATGAAACAATGTAACAAAAAAAACATTCTGCACATTGAAATCTCGCTTCCGTGTTCCTACAACAAAAACAGATCAAAGCTTAGCACTGAACACTAGTGTGCACCCATCTTGCGCATTTAAAAAAAACACGAAATGGAATTTGAAAAAGCTAAGTAAACTGCACCACCGTAAAAAGGCTCCAAAATCAAGTTTTTCACCCTAAATATGTTTTCATTGTTCTTCGGGGCAAATGCTTGACCGAAAGTATATCTAGCACAAACTTATTCGTCTTCACATCAACGCGAAATTTAGAACCGATATTTATGTAAGTATTTAAGGAAGTGACTAGAAAAGATAAAGACATACTCCAAGTTATACTGTTGCCAACCGTAGCTCATTAAACTGCGATAACCAGAACGAAGTTATGTCTGTAGCGAGAAGGAATTTGGCCTTCCTGGAGACTTCCTGAAAATTTTGCAACGTTTTCCGGAAATACCGCCTATCGACGAATACTGAAAGCTAAGACTTTAAAACACAACCTTTAACATTTTTACTAGGTTCATTTTCAATGTCCTGTACAATTTCAACATACTTAAACTAAACTACACGTACTCTGTTCAGTAATATAAACTTACCTGAATATACCGCAGAGCGCTGTGCAGTATACTAAGATTGGACGATTTCTTTTCATCTTGAGCAGGCAATTGTTTTTTGAGTAGTTCGAAGCATTCCTTGAGATGTGCCCTTCTGTTCTTCTCCAGCTTGTTATGGACTTCCCTTGTACCCGACCTAGAACGGAAACATTTTCTTCAAGTTTGCCTGCAGGATTTTAATGATCTGGCCATCAAATGAATTCATCACCAAATAAACGCGTTTTGTTCCCTCAAAGAAGGGAATTATTTGAACATGTTTGCAATCATTTCTGAACTTTTTCTGTAGAGTGGAATGTATGAATAATACAAAGCAAATTGTCAATTGCCACGTTCACTTCTTTCTATGTAATGCAAGGTTCATGACTTAAAAAGAACGCCAACAAAGCAGCTGACAACTTCTGAAGCATCATCAGAACAATTCCACTCCTTAAAAACTCTTACATTGTAAGAGTAAAATGAATGTGATGGGACAATTTGCATGGTGTTATAAATACCAAGCAATACCACTTTAATGTTGCCAAATTTGCAATTACCTGGACAATAAGGAATGTGTTTTAATGATTCCATAACAGCAATTTCACCTTGACTGTACAGTCACTGACACTTTTGACTCCTTATGGGATGGTTACAACCCATAAGTGACTACAAATATTGATACTTAGGACTGAAAAAAGTACTCACCCCGCACGCCTCTTCAGGTCTTGAATGTCTTCGATGCGGGTGATGTGATTGGGGGCGGTGCGCTTGTACAAGGTGCTGTCTTCCACGGAGAGGCTGGGGTACCTTTCGGAGCGGAATTCGTGGTGGACAGGGGGTCGTGGCGAGGGGACTCGTCTGGGGGGCGGCGAGGGGAGTGGCCGGGCCGGCGGTGAGGCTCCGTTCGTGGCGAGGCGGGGCGGACTGGCGCTGCTAAGTGGTGGCAGGTCGTTGCTGGCGGGGACGGTAGATGAAAATGCATGGTAGTCCTGTGGCTCCTCGCCTGCAAGTAGAAAACGAGAGGGAAATGTTAGAACTCCAAATACACAGATATACACACACTAGTACATATATGCAAGACATCGTTCAATGCCTTTACTACCATGATTAATGTAGCCTCCTGGACAGCCAGATCTAACACCTTCTTGCAATCAGACTATATTGGCTTGTAAGTTAATGTGTGTCAAGTATGTAAATTACACTAAGAATTAATTGATAACGCAGTTTTGAAGGAAAAGTGCTATTTTCTAACTATCTGTTGGTATTAAGCAGGAGACAATACAACGAAAATCCCTTATGGTCTTTCCAACTGTTGGGAAGCCAAACGTTGACAGTGAAAATGTCCAGCTGTATTTTACTTACTATTTATATTTCCTTATGGCAGACCGGTTTTACGCTGAGGTAACGTATTGGGTTAGCAATGGATAATGATAATGACCAATGATGATTGCATGCTATAATCAGCTACTGCAATAACACACATACATTGTCTCAACTGTGCGTTTGAATCTCAAATTTTAATGCTCCCGATTTTCCATTCTTCGTCAGACACCCCGGTCAACAAGGCACTCCCTGTACGGACTGAGGAGGCTGTTGCTCAAGTTTTCACTGCCAATAGGCCATTGAACCGCGATCAACGTGTAAGAGAGTCAGACTCACAAAAGTGCACACGATCTTGCTTTCGAAAGTACAAAGTTCCAAACGAGGAACAGAAAAACAACAACTCGCCGCTAACACACTCACTCTAATTTTTTAGCAGAAGGATGAACTCTCCTGGCTTAAACAGTCTAAATATCAAACCATTATGTACATATAAACAAAACTGAGGTAAAGTTATCAGGAGAGTAACGAACTCTCACACTTTTCTGTTCTGAATTGTACATACTCGTATTGCAATGGCAGTGATAAGAGATCTCACTTCCCTCTGAACGATTTGTTTCGTACCGTAATCATTAAAGAACCTTTAATCTAACCATAAGTTAGATCTTGTATATTCAAATATCTGGATTTTTCGAATGCTAACAGTTGAAGAGAATGTCGAAAGTTTCTACAACGTAAAGAGCAGCAGTGCAAAGAAATTAATAAATATTCGCATATTGACTGTCAAACTTTTATGTAAGATGTAACCTACTATTCTTTATTCCATTAGATATTTCTTACATATTAACAGGCTTCATTATGATCGTTAAATATCTCCATACAAGTCTTCTTTATCGCATTATTCCATTGTGCAAAAAGGAGTAGCAGCAATTTTATACAACATTCTCAAGAATAAGTTTGAGAAAGTAAGTATCTTTTTTTACTCGGCGAACGAGCCAAAATCGCACACCGTTACCTTCCCTCCCCGCCACGGAGGCGCTGGTGGAGGTGCAGACAACGTGGACGATTCGCATGACCTGGATTGTCCCATATTTTTCGCTGTTTCTCTTCGTCTCGAGGCGAGGCACTTGCCATCACCAAGTGAAAACGTGAACTCAAGGACAGCGACCTCCATCACGTGACCAAACAGTATACGCGAGTGGATTGTGGCACAGTGCCGTTCCCTTCCGCGTCGAAACTAACAATCTGCATCAGGGGGCAACATCTCGGTGAAATTACCGTGTGGTTTGAGGGGAGGGGCCAAAACTTGAAAATAACACGATGAGAAGGGGAAAAGTTGAATTCCAGAGTTCAATGTATTCGGTCAGACTGCGGTGTTCATCACCCAAATCCACTTTTTTTACGCAATGAGAGATGAGTAGATAGAATTGAGGATGGACTGATACCAAGTGTGCGGCTGGTTTCACGAAGAAACATACATCTTAGTACATATGGCAGACCAATTTTCTTAGATTCTAATATATGCAAGGCAGAAATAAATTTTGTTCGTTAATTCAATTATCAAAAGCTCAAATATAGCTATCAAGTTTATATCTTAAAATGAAAAACTCACGTTTGCTTCTAGGTGTACAGTGGGATCCATGAGTATTGCCGTGCAAATTGTTCATAGCTATTTTTCATTATTTTTTATCTCACATCCTGTGTGTTTTTAAGCGATGTTCTTTTATGTATGCTGGTGCAGAAGTTGTCAACTGCTTGTTTGAGCTTTTTTATTCTTGAAGCTCTTACTGGGTCAAAAAAAGTGCACGAACATGGTTATGGACAATTTGCAAGCTCATACTCATGGATCCCACTGTACACCCACAAGTAAGCCCTTGCCAAGAACTTTTGCGAGGAGGTCAGGTCGTCGATACACAATTGATTACATAATAGCATCAAACAACTAAATATATATTCTTTCCTTTGGTCAAATACTTGTACAGTGACTGACACTTCTGGGTTGTAACAATTCCATTGAGAATCGGAACTATGTAATTACAAGACAACATTGTCAGTTTGGCACAACTATGTATATTTTTTGTTTGTTTCTTTAAATCCAGAATTCAAACCATTAGTACACTGAAATACACAGCAACTTTGATTTTGCTAGAGCTTGTACCCACCTCAATCATGGCAAGTCTAACTCTGGGAAAAATGTTAATCACGAAGTTTATATTGTATGGTCTTTCAAGTGTCAGTCCAGAGTGTTCTACGTGGAAGAGAGGTTAACAGTTCGGTGTCTAGAAAGGTTAATCCCTTTTATAATATATCTCTCGCGCAGATGCTGATTCTTACATTATTAGTGCCCTGGTATACCGTCCATTGCTCTACCAAATAAGCTAGCGAGGCAGCCCTGGGTTCGCCTGATTTCTCGCTCTTGCACTTTTACTTGCGTGGAGTTGTCTGATGCCGTCGACAGTTCAAAGTTTCTCCCAGCATAGATATGTAAATTACCCTACTGTTTAGCACACACAGATGTCCTATGTAAAAATTTCAGCGAAAAATCTCTACGCTGGGAGAAACCAGGCACGTCGACGTCAACAGTGTTTTAAAGGCAACAGATCCCGTTGCAGTAGCGTTGACAAGATTCCACGTAGGTAGAACAGCAACAGCGAAATATCCGTAGAACCCAGAGCTGTCTCGGTAGCTCAGTCGGTATCGAAGACACGGGTTCGATTCTCGTTCGAGCCTACAATTTTCACTGAAATTTCAATGGTGATGGTAACATGGCGGAGAACGTTCCATCTCGGTGAAGTTACTATCAATAGTATTCAATGTTTTAAAGCATATATAACACAATAGTAATAACAACAACAACAGATAAACCATGAAAAGTTTTGGGGATTGCTCCAACTATGAATAAGCTTGCCCGATTTGATACTATATGCGTCTGATTTCCATTATCAATAGCTATATTCATTCCGCTCTCAACAAGTGCACAACTTCCTGCTCAAACAGGTATTCTGAATTCATTCTTAATTATGGGTTTGGTTGCTTTGTACTCAAGAACGGAGTAGAGCGTATCAAGTTGCGGATTAAAGCGACTCCACTCCACAATATTTTCGAAAACCGAATCCATAGTTATGTCTGGCGCACTTACGTGTTGCAAAATTTTACGAGTTACGTAACAACCGTTTTCCACTCTCCCTGCGCATCGCCCACACCGCTCCTGAAGGTCATACAAGTTATCATTCGCCGCCCGGCCAGATACAACAACACCGACCACGTGAGCTGAGCGCCCACGTGACCGTGACGTGGGCGGAACCTCGTTCCACTCGCGCAGGCTTCGCTCCTGCCATGTGCTAATGAGTACAAGGTTCACGCTCCAAACAAACTTCGACCAGCATAGGCGGTCTGTCGGGAGGCATCTAGCACACGCCCAGAAACCAAAAATAGCAACGTCCTTATCCCGGTCTGTTGCGAAACGTAGAAGCGATCTGAAATACTTTCAAATAAACTTAGCGAATGCCAATCCTTCGCAATAACAGTTTCGACGAACGTGCTCGTTTCACGTTACTAGGTCAGGCCAAATCACATTCACTAATGCAAGGATTATGAAATATAGTGCAAACCACGAAAGCAATGATAGACGCAAAATTATTTCTACAGCACAGTTGACATTCAAACTATAATGCTTGAAAGTTTTCTGCATATTAATTTGCAACATCTAATTGGGAAAGTGGTTATCGCATCGCGCTACGACGTTAGGTGTCCTGGTGTCGAATCCCGGCCTGGGAATGGGTGTTTGTGAGTGACCATTCATCAAATTCATCATATCACTCATCCCTTCTTCGCAATTAGCCAGAAGTGGCAGAAAAACTAAGTACAATCTAAATCAATCAATATACTTGGGAAAAATTATAAAGTGCCTGAATAAGGATCACTATTATGCTGTATACAATATACAATACACAGAAATTTAAGCAAAAGATTGATTATCTTTACGGATTGCGGTACATTTGCCTACAAACACGCTAGGTTGGGCCACGCGATTTGTGACAAACATGAGAATAAAAAAAAAAACAACTGAACAATCCATGGAACTGTTTCCAAACTTGTATTTTGTCACATTCAATACGGGCATTCACATTAAACATTGCATGGCAAGTATTAAGTTTTGGTTTACAATACGCACACCATAAAAGGATTTTCTTTTAGAAGGGTGTCTGTGCACTACACCCACCCCAATTCTCATGAGAGGGAATGTGTAATATATAACGTGTGTCAATACAGCCACTCCATAATTGTCGAAATCTGCGCACTGTGCCCAAATGTAATAAGAAAAAGGTTCCCAACCCAACACGGAACGAAATACAGCCCGGAGCTGACACCTACCAGCACAGGAAGGAATTAGCAGGTAAAAAAAAAAAAAGAGGGTGAGCACTGAAGAAGGTTTCGGCAGAGCTGTCAGTTGTATGACGGTTTTGTAGTGTGTTGTGTACAAAGTTTTCTTCTTACAAGAAACGAAAGGAGTATTTCAATTCAAATCACTGTGGCCAAAGGAATTTACAAAATCCACTTTGAACTTTCTTAAATAGCTATATCAACTTTGGTTTAACAAAATGATTGCATGTTGATTGAATTGGATGCATACGAAAGTATATGCACGAGTAATCTACAGTTCTATTATTTAACAAAACCGTTGTCAGAAACTGGAAATAAACATTTCAAATGTACACAAACTATAAAAAGGTAAAAAAAAGGTAAAGTGTTCCCCTGTGCATAGCACCACGCCATGAAGGCGTATAGGGGGTGTGGGGGTAACGCCCCACACTTTCTTGATCCGGTCGTGAGTGGGGGTGATGTGATCAGCATCACGCCCCTGACCGCCTTTACCCCCCAGGGTTTCCCCCAGGTACCCATGTTATTCGACGCTGGGTGGGCGCCGGGGCCGCTTTCACCGTTAGAAAAGTTCCCGGATTTGAACCGGCCGGGGATCGAACCCGGGACCTTGAGCATGGTAGTCAGACGCGTTACCGCCTGAGCCACCGCGGCCACTATCAGGCAAATTGTTCATCGTCATGTTCATTTACTTAATTAAGTTCCAGAATCGAGATAATAAGGTAAACAGTTGACCCACCTTTGCACCAACATCAGTACAATGTCCATGTACAACGTAAAATTAAAACTAATGAATGTAGCAATGGGCAATTGCCACTACGAATGTACATAGTTGTCTCAATATTATTCCAAAATGTTCTGAAACTTCTACGATTCACAGAATAAATTCTAATTACCAGAACGACTGCAAAAATAAATTGACAATGAAGAACGAAAGTAGATTGACAATGAACAACGGAAGTATCAAAACATCCAGCAATAGAAAAACAAGCTGCATTGTTGTGTAACGAATTACATTATACCTTCACTTGAAGTGGGGAAATAAACTAAGAAATCTCAATATCCTACCTAAAAGATAATGCTGTATCCACTTCTTTTTTGGTGGAGGCATCCATGTTGTGGGACTTTCAGTTTCCACTAACACTCCCATTTTGGCAAACACAACTGTACAAGTTCCAAAATCGTGCTCTAAAAACACTAATAATAATATATGCGCACTGATTTATACTATCAGCAACAACACCACATATCTACGCGCACCAAAAAGATCGCACACAATGCACAAACACAAAAGCCGTAAACTCTCCTTTGCGAAAATATCACAGTCAAGCATGAAGCAAGGGTACCGTCACACGACGGTGCATACAACTTTCCAGTAACACTATCGGAGTGACGTGCATAGACACACTGGACAACTTCCGTACTCGCTAATCTTCACTTCGCCCAGGGAAGGCGCTCTTCCCTCCCCTCCGTGAGTACTCTCGTCCGCAAAACACTACCACCTGATAACACTTGCGCGACCTAGTGACGTCACCGGCAGGCTCCGCCTCGTTTCGAGCAAGCCTCCCCCCCCCCCCTTTGTAATTCCAAGGTCCGCGACGCGCTACACGGAGGGGAACGAGAGGGCGGGGGATTTCACAGGTATCAAAGTGGGCGCTTGACGGGCAGAGAGAAGGGGGGGCAAGGAGAAACTAACGCAAGGGGGAGGGAGATAGTCACGGACCCACAGATAGAAAGAAAACTGTCCGGAGCAACCCTGTGATGTCATCCGTCTCGACGGATTGCCAACACTGTTGCCAGATAGCCGCTCGAGGCCTCTACTATTACTGTCACACCCTGCCGCTCAATGTTGTCAGATAAAGGTAACATTTTCATGATAAGCTTATTTTATCGCCTTCCACATGATGTAAACACTTGAACAGTATTAACCACCCACGCCTGCGAACAAGTATGTACTCAAACGCCATAACGGAATGGTCAGTGTAACGTGTTTCCACTATTCACCCAATCACACACTTCATTAATCATAATGAATATATGAATTACATACAATTATACAGCGTATGGATAATACAGCATTCTAAACGTGAAATTGGAATTATTTTTTTTTAAATATCTGGCATCTAATAATCCCCGTAGCCAGATGCAACAAACATTTCTATTAAACATAGAATTATTTTTATAAGACATTGTTTTAATTTTTTGCTGCATGTTTTAACCAAACAAAGAAAACACTCGAAATTTAATACCCTTCCCACCCGAATTAAGGAAAAAATACGTTTTTCTCTTGTATCATTTTCTAGGTTTTCTAGGTTTTCTTCTTCTTTTGTTTTAGTAGGCCTATTTCTTCAACCTTACTCCCTCACTTCTTAATCATTCTTCTTCTATGTTCTCTCTAGTTTTCTATTATTTTATTCTCTTTCTTTTGCTTCGTTTCTCTTCGGAAGCTTTCAGACCGAGGTGACAGCCAACGTGTGTCACTTCGAATCCAACTTTCAGAAATAAATTCAAACTTTCCTACCGAAGTGACACGACAAGGGAGGCGTGCAGCTTATCGCTTGCGTGCCATCCGGACTGGGAAGTTTACTCAATGTGTCGGTTGGGTCTGTTGGTCTCCGCATGAGCAGTGACAGACGAAGTGTCAGCGTCGCTTGTCATTTTGGTATGAATCCCCCCCCCCATATCGCGTATTTCCCCCTCCTCGTGTGTTTGGATTATCTTCTTATTTTCTTTCGCTTCTCTCTCACTCTCGTATCTTTATTTCCCGCCATCTCATATTCTCTCTTCCATTTCCCGTGTCTTCCCCTCCCTATCTATAACTTTTATTTCTCTCCCTTTTCCTTCCATATTCCATGGTTTTCTTCATATCGTTTCCTCGCATATAAGACCACAACCATTCTATTCTGACACACTGCAAAATCTTATGCGGGCGTCCGTTGAAATCTGCTGACTATTAAAAAAAATCAATATCTACGTTAAACGTACAGTCATCGACAATAAAAGTGGGACAACTTATATCATGTAATACTCGCTTCCCTGAAAGGCGTTGTGTGTTGCCTAACACTACGGCGTACCACACTACGGTGGTAGAAGTTGCCATTGAACATTTGCTACTAAAATCTACTTATGGCCGTAGAGCTAGCCCAAACACACAACGCCTTGCAGGGAAGAGAGTATTACAGGGTCTAGGTGTCCCACTATTGTTGCCGCTGACTGTACTTATGTTGTCCGTAGAGAGGTAATGGGTGGAACATTTTAGATGCGTTAAGTATTCCTACCCACTGCAACAATGAAGTTAATATATATAAAAAAAAACAAAAAAACACGTGATTTCTGAGAAATATTTTCTTCGCTATGTCATAGAGCTGGTGTTATTTTGCCCAAGAATGTACTGGTTGTGGCTGAAGGTCTCACAACTTGAATATAGCAAACAATTTGAGTGGCATAACTTTATCGCATGCATTATATTCCTACTCGCAAGATTCACGCACAGGTGCCATTGGAATTACCAATAGGTTGATTACCTTGATTTTTCAGTGTTCTTTTTTCAGAAACACTTTTCTGCAAAATGTAGTTTCATTGTGCTTTAAATTCTCCCCTAGGGTGGTAAGAGCAATTAACTCTCCATGAGGCATAAATATTCCTTTTTCCTTAGTCAAGAACTTAAGTGTCAATTACTTCGCGTTTTTATTTTAGCACAATTTTCTGCAATCATTGTGCATATAAATTAGTATTCTAATTTGAAGATTACGGGGCCTGTGTCTGTACTTGACAGTTTCAAATCTTGGAAATGATTTCTTTAGGAAGTTGCATTCCATTATTTCTCGAGCCGACCCCCGACATCGCGCTACGACGCCAGGAGTACTGGGTTCGAATCCCGGCCTGGGCATGGATATTTGCGAGTGTTCATTCATCAATTTCATCATATCAGCACTCATTCCCATCTTCGCAAATTAGCCAAAAATTGGCACACAAGCGAAGTAAAAATAAAGAATCAATCATTTCTCGAGTGACAAATACCCATGTTACGGTTTTCATGTGCCTGTAGCCTGTAGGTGCTCACTTGAACCCCGCCAACTTTGTAGGGTGATTCAAAACGTCCCAATAGAAGGTGAAAAATCGAGGAAAACATTCATTTACACTTTGTTTCATGAAGCTATCAGAACTAATCCACGTATAACAGTCTTTTTGCTGATAAAATTTAGGAAAACGTGTGCGTAATAAGAACATGTGTAAATATGGTACATTTTATTTTTTAAGAGTAAACAGGTTGTCTACCAAAATAACAAATCCAAAATTAACGACTTTTTCTTGACTTTCCTTGACATTTACCCCAATTTCTTAACATATATTAAATTGTTCCCTACTTAGATATAGTTGTAAAATTATGAAAATATACATTTTTTTATTCAATGAAAAACCCCTACACAAGGGCGATGAAGATAAAAACTGAAGTTGTACTTTAAGAAGAGACTTGTTTGTAAAAACTTTATGGTTCAGACTTCATCCTGGATGGGGAATGGCCACATTATTTTATTTAATATTTTTACAAAACTTCATGCATACAGGAATGTAATTCTTAAGAAACAAATTGAACAAATTTAACCACAACTCAATACAATTTTAGATTTCCAAATATTCAATTATATCAAATCCCAGTACAGGTATATAACAATGTAAGTTCACTATACTGTAAAAAAAAAAAATAGCAAAAATTCTTGCCTAAAAGCATAATTTCTTGGCTTTTTATGGACTTCCTTGATCTACCTGTTGATTTTTTGACTAGTAACAACCTGGGAAAAGATAAATATGTTCTATTTTTGCTGTATCTCGTTTTGTAAGAACAAAATTCGCTGAAAAAGGCACCAATTCGCGTTTTAAACCAATTCGCGTTATTTCTCGATTACAATTGCATAAAAAAGTTTTTCAAGTTTGAATAGAAAATTCAGTTTTGGCGGGAATGTTTCAAATTTCGATAGGATGTAAGATGCATCCTCACACTACAATAATTAAAGCAAGGGAAGCTAAGCGCAACGGTTAGAGTCCGTTTTTGGAAGCAAAAATCCCAAGTGTGCTCGTTCTGATGCTGTTTCGAGTCGTTCTGATGGATGCTGTGCTGTCCAATCATAAAACAGCCATTTTGTCACTTCAAATTGAAGATAGCGCTAACCCCTGAGCCACGGTGACAGAGGAAGGTCCCTGAAAGATAACTTAAAGGTGAATGTCTCTCCACATACATAAATATTATTTTGCAACAATTAATATTTTTTTTTCGGTGTTATCTATCGCGTTTGCGAAAAGTCAAGGTCTCCTACCAATAGGATTTCTCGGAGGCCAAGGGTTTCTATTTACATTAACTTCGTTCCCACAACGGACAGCGAATAGATTAGGATGTTGCTGGGCTGAGATAAATCACGGATTCACACGCGCACGTATTACAGAATCTGCTCTCTTCCACTAAGTGGCTGTAAACGCAGCAGAAGATCATTAAGGAGTAATTATCGCCTTTCTTTGAAGAGGACAGGAGAAACACCAATTAGAACTTTATTGTGACAAGGCCTCCCCCTGTTCAGTTTCCAAGAAAACCTCCCTCCCACTTCGACAAGTTATCCAAGAAATCGGGTCGAAACGCAAGCTTCTCCACATGAGTCTTGGACGTGTTGCCTCACGGCCTTGAAAATCTCAATCAGAACGATGACAGACTAGTCACGCAAGAAATTTGTCATGCGAACCACAAACTCCAATTACATTACGATTTTGCACACACAGGATGTTGTAAATGTTTAATTAAATGCTTGTAAATGTGTCGCAGCCTGTTTACAAAAATGCAAAAAAGAATGGGATTTTTTTTTAACGATAAAAATCTATTTCGGTCGAATAACACAGATCAACACGGATTTTCACTTTTTGATTGTGACGCTGGTTTTATAAATAAATTGTATACCAGAATCCAAAAATTACCCCAGTTTTGTAATTTTTAGTAATTTACATACGTCTATTTAATAATAAGGTTAAAAAATACACAATACGCAATTAAATAGCAATACAAATATTGATGTAAAAGTCAACAATCACTCAATTATTTTTTGTGCAAATAAGATTTCAATACAAAAAAACAAAAATGGAATGTTTTATCCGGACTTGGGATTCTGGCTGTACCATATGGCTCTGACATTCCTGTATGTCTGTATATCCCTCCGGAAAACCTTGATATAAGGTAATCTAAATAACGTTCTACGCCAGTTGAGTCAACTGAAGATGGCAGACGCACAAAGCACTCCCCAACCTTTCAGACAAAATGAACTCAATAATTTGGTCAGAGATTTAAATCCCAAAGGATGCTGCAGAACTTCTGGATTCAACACTGTAAGGAAAACCTGCTAGCTGCAGGATCATATGTAACAGTTTACAGACATCGCGAGAAAGAACTAGAACATGAAACTCATGAAAGCTCTTTAGTACCGGGTGGCCAGAATTAAAGTTACCCAACTCAGAGCCCTCTGTAGCCTGTTTGAGGCATCGTAGAATTCTGAAATTTGGTGAATCCACTATGCAGACCATGGGAAAGAGGATGGCGATAAAAAAAGTTAAATTTTCCGCTAGCAGGTTGAAATGTGGCGCTGTAATAATGAATATTGAAAAACGTAAGTCAGGTATACAAATCTTTATTGTTGGTTTCTGTCAGTACAGCAGTGTTCAATATGCGTGCCAGAAGTGTGAATGACCCGTTGGAAGCGTAGCACAGCATGATCAACAGTTGCACGAAGCAACTGAACTTTTGTTCAGCACTCACGTTAAGTGATTTAGCCGAGTTATTAATTAGAAAGACATCTGTTCGTTGCTGGAAGTTGCGAGAATTTATTTATTTATTTACATTTTACTTGGGATTACTGCTAAGCAGTTTTTCCCATAACCATTAAGTTGCGAGAAAATAATCTCTTCTTTCATTGCAAGATTGCAAGGTAAAGGCAAATCCATAACCAATTGGAGCAGTTTGCGTCATTATTACAACCCATCATGGAAGTACAGCGCCACATTTCAACCTGGTGGCGGAAAACTGAACTATTTTTTTTTTTTTTTATCGCCATCCTCTTCCCAATGGTCTGCATAGTGGATTCACCAAATTTCAGAGTTCTACGATGCCTCAAACAGGCTACAGAGGGCTCTGAGTTGGGTAACTTTAATTCTGGCTACCCGGTATATTGCATGCACATTCCAAACCTCATAAATAGTTGGCAGAAGAGTATAACATTGATGAATGGAGGCTCTTCACTGATTCAAGCAAGTTTACAAGGTGTGTGGCTCCATAATGGTACATTCTAGCATCAGTCCCAATCGCTCATTCTGTCTGTCTGTCTGAAGGAGACATATGACAATTTTGAGCAGCTACTAGAAAAAGTACAGTACAACGAAAATAGAAAGGAGGTACCGGGGATACTGGAATACATTAATGATGGCTGACTACTGTTTGTTGCTGAAACGTGATGATCCTGTTACAGTACACAAGAGAACATGTCGCACAAGAATGTTTTTCATCCAAGCGACAATGGTTCTATTGACAGATCATGTACGTGACCATTGGTAGTTTTCGTTCTTCTCTTTCTTTGGACTTTATATGCTACAGTAGTCAATGTGACATGTGCTTACGAATTTCATGTACTAACCTATACCTGTACTAAGGACACAACAATGCAATGTGTATTTCATTGCTGTTTAGTATATTATGTTGGTTGTATGGTTGCAAGTTCAAGCATGTACATATTCCATGACATTTTTACGAAACCTGATGTGGTTCAGAAAAATGGCTGAAGTTGCAAAATCAGTTATTGGATGTATAAAAGGTCTCGATGAGTTTGTTTTTTTTCTAGCTGTATAATCAGTGCTCTCCCAGGAACGCTAATTTGGGATTACATTTTAACAAGAATACAAATAATGTAAAAATTAAGCGAAAATACAGGATTCTAACTCGGGTCTCTGGCATACCGTGCCGTTGCTCTATCAACTAAACTGCTGAGCCCGTCCTGTTTTTTCCTCCATTTTTAGCTGTCGCTGTTTTACCTGTATGGAACTGCCTCTGTTATCTTCGTAATACCGATTACGACAACGTATAGTTAGTTGTGTCTTACCTTGTGTTTAGGCTACAAATGTACAAGTTGGCGTTTCAGGGCTATTTTGTACTGAACAGGAAAACAAGCAAAGCAAGATAATGAAACAGAAGTTCTCTTACATTTAGGAGGACATGCTGTCAAAAGCAGATAAGGAAAAGTGTGGAAGCAACTGTGATAAAATCGCCAGAAACAGCAAACAAGGAAGGAAGGGGGGGAATGGAATTTTCAAGTCACGGTCACTGTTAAAAATAGAACGACGTGGCCAGAGGGAGTGTTGATGAACGCGTCACCGTTTGGTACACAATATCTGTGTTCCCAGAGGAAACTGCTAGCGCTGACGTAGCGAGCGGTCAGCGACGTGAGCTTCGTGGTGGCTACCGACGTCACAGGCAAAGAGGGAAATGCGTCAAAACACATTACGAGATCAAGTTCACGTAGTCAAATTAATCTGCGGGGCTTACGAATCGATTCCATACAACTAACCCACAACAGTTCCTCGTAAGGTCAACATGTCGTCCATCGAGAATGTCAATGTTCCATCTTTGCTATCGTCTTGATGCCTAAATACAACCAATCTTGATATATTGAGAATGTTTTTGGTTCATATACAAAATTTGGAAGCAGTCACGAGAATGCAAACTCCAACCGCCAATGAAACCTTACGACAATTTCCCTCAACCAACCACAAGCGCCATCTGAGTATGAGATAACCCACTTGCATTCTAACCTCAGTCACATTTGCAAGCTGCTTAGAAGTAGTAGTGAACTTCGGTTCTTACTTTTGTTGTTAACATACAAATAATAATAAAAATTATAATAATAGTGGAATCAAAGTAGTTGATCGATTGAATTTATTTATTTTACTTCCTTACCGATTGACAAATTTATTATGAAACTGTTTCACCTCCATTACAGAACAACTACCTAAGCTCATTTCTAAAATGCAGTGTTCTATCTGGTAGACAGAACAATGGCACTTTCAAATCAAAAAGTCAGTGTTGCGTGCAAGTGTTCTATCTCAAATTTCAATAATTACAGCATAAATATCTAACCAAACAACTTATAACGGAAAATCACGCCTTACAGATTAACAAATCTGATTAAAATAATTATAGATTAAATTATTCCAATTAAGACAAGTATTCAGTATAATTCTATACTTAGTATAATTTGAACTAAGGCAAGGTGCAAGTAGATAATGTTTAATGTTGCATTTGGCCACGACAAATCGTCTCTGAAACAGCATTTGTATATGTTCTTATGGACATTAACGAAAAAAAGGAACTTTTGATCTAGTGGACCGATTGAGCAGAAATTCAAGACCATGGTAAAACACATTCTAAACGTCAAGATTCCGAAGTTTAATAAAAATCGAGTGAAGGATAAGGCCGTAATTGAGGATCAAAAATCACAGAAGATAACAAAAGGACGCTTGAGAAGATAGCATTCACGCTGAGCTGTCCTACTTTCCATGCTGATGGACAATGAACGGGTCAATCACCTAATCTCTTCAAGGGTGCATTTCATCAATACAGGGGTAGATGGCGGATGACAAGTTTTTCTGGAGGGAAAGTAGAAAAGGTCTTAAGCATAGAGGCTAGACATGGAAGTCTTCGCGCGAAGCTGAAGGAAAAGACAGTACTAGTGGAATATTCGTTCGGATCACATCCGTGCTGGTTGATTTCGCGAAAGAGTCTTTGTTAGTTTTCGACACGTTGAACAGCCACATCATGGGTGAGTAGAACAATACAGAGCCCAAGGGGTTTTCTCCCCCTTCCGATCGCGCCTACGTCTGCGACAAAATTCCATCTGTCGTCGCGAGAATTTGATTACCGTCGTGATAAATTATAGCCCGATAATTGCATAACATCGTAGAAACGCCGCCCGAACTATTTAAAGCTAACCGCCGCATTCGTAGCCCTGTGAACTCTGATTTCAATGTGTGAGAGATCGTGAACTGTTGATATGCCAAACCATTGTTGAAGTGCCAATCCAGATCCATTGTCGAGATGTCGATCCATTGTTGAGATGCTGAACCATTGTTGATGTGCCAATCCATTGTCGAGATGTCGATCCATTGTTGAGATGCTGAACCATTGTTGATGTGCCAATCCACTGTTGAAGTGCCAAACCATTGTTGAAGTGCCAATCCAAATCCACTGTTGAGATGCCGAACCATTGTTGAGATGCTGAACCATTGTTGAAGTGCCAATCCAAATCCATTGTTGAAGTGCCAAACCATTGTTGAAGTGCCAATCCAAATCCACTGTTGATGTGCCAATCCACTGTTGAGATGTCGATCCATTGTTGAAGTGCCAATCCAAATCCACTGTTGAAATGCCGAACCATTGTTGAGATGCTGAACCATTGTTGAAGTGCCAATCCAAATCCATTGTCGAGATGTCGATCCATTGTTGAGATGCTGAACCATTGTTGATGTGCCAATCCACTGTTGAGATGCCGAACCATTGTTGAGATGCCGAACCATTGTTGAGATGCCGATTCATTGTTGAGCGAACTTAAGATCCTTGCTTCAACGAAGATTACTCCAGAGAAACGAAGAGAGGAATACGGGTTGACAATCGTAAGTTAAGTATAGGAAAGTGGGGGAATTGTGCGCACCTAAGCAATTTTCATTATATTTGGAAAGGTTTTGCTTGAGGAAATATGAAATTTAGCTTAATACTTTTTCATTCTTTCTCCTTTTGAATGAAATAATTAAAATTGAAAGAAAACAGTGTGTACGTGAGTAATGCATCATGTAATGCAAACCTGCACTTGCGCACAATTCCCCAACCTATGGGGTAATGATACGCAAGGGTAGGGCAATGGTGCGCATTAATAAATAGTTCAGCAAATAAAAATGTATGTAGTTATATATCAGATTAACAACATATAAATTGAATGTGTTAAAAGCGGTTGCCTTACAATTGTAGAAGGCAATTGAATTGCTGTTTCAGTATTTAAAATTGAAAGAAAATTAATGGGGAAGACGATGTTATTTTCGTTTACAAAAATCACACACGTAATTGTTGGCTGTATCGACACCAGTACACTCTGCATGGCTCACAGCAAGAAACACATCGATCCCATAATTCATCGTCTTTCCCAAAATCACCACAAATTCCGCAAAGTTCATTAGTGTCTTGTAAAATCAAAGCACTGCCTTGTCCCCGTTCTAAGTCTACGTATCCAATTCATCGTCATCAAAAACAATTTCTTGATCCTCGGTGTCTGACTCAGACGACTCTGAAAGTTACCTTTTCCTTATCAGCTTCTTCTTGATGCTTTTCATTCCACGCGGACGTTTATGGTGTCGCGTTATTTTGTCCAACTTCTTCTTACTTCCTTCTTGTTTCTTCTTTTGGGCCTCTTCTAACTTGCGTTTAATGGGCGTTCTGGTCAAAATTTCTGAATGTTGTTTTGCTCGCCGAGAATTCTTTACAGTTTTGGTATTATTCCCTTTTCCTTGACGTAATCCCATTGGAACAAAGGAAAGGAAAGAGTTTGTCCCTGCAGCAGATGTTGAAGGCACATTATTATCAGGATTTGGATGGATGATTTCTTCCACTAAGTCTTCATCTGCACTGTTCGGAATGCCACATGATTTGTTCGAACTTTTAGGAGAGGAAGAATCTTTGTTTTCTTCCACTAAGTCTTTATCTGCACTGTTCGGAATGCCACATGGTTCTGTAACGTCCTGAACAGGAGCGAAATCATGATCCTGAAACTTGTCGGGATTAAAGGGAAATATTCCTGTAGAGCGGAAACCTGAAACAGCTTTCTCCATTGTTGCAACTTTTATGAAAACTTGATTTAGGAGTTCAGCCAAATCATATTCTGTCACCCTCTCATGGCCAGTTGTAGTTAAATAAAGATCATATTCCCTGTACAATGCATTTTTCAATGGACTGAAAAATGTTACGTCGAGCGGCTGCAACCGGTGTGATGTGTGCGGTGACAGAGATACCATATTAATGTGGTTATTCCTGCAGAATTCATAACTCTCGATTGAAATATGGCTTGCATGGTTATCTAAAATAAGCAGCACTGGGTCACTTGCTGCGGGTTTTGCAGATTTCTGGAAGTGAACTAGCCACTCAGTGAACAATTCTGCGTTTGTCCAACCATTTTTCGAACACTTGTAAGAACACCCGATAGGACCATTTGTTTGTAATTGAGGTGTCATACGTTTCCGCGGATAAATCAGCATTGGAGGAATATAAGATCCAGCAGCGTTAACAGCAAAAACACCAGTTATTGTGCGCCCTTTTTCTACTGAAGTAGCAGCACCAATCCTCTTCATACCTTTCGCAGCGTAAATCTTCGGCCACTTCTTTGGGACGACCGTGATGCCTGTCTCATCCATGTTGTAGATTTGCCTTGGCTCAAATTTATATTCATCCATAACTTTCTGAAGATTTGAGAAAAATAGCTTCGTTTCTCCTTCATTGAATGCAGTAATTCTATTTAAGCTTGTTCCTTCGGGTTGTCGAAGAGTTACATCGGGATTTCGTTTTAAAAATCCGTACAGCCAGTCTTTACCTGCTAGAGCCTGTTCCATATTGAAAGAATGTACAATTTCGTGATCTTCTGCATGTCTAAATGCTATGCGTCTTAATTCTTTCGGAGTTAACCCGTAGAATAACTTTGCCAGTGTCAGAACATAGTCCTTCAATTCACTTTCCACTTCAACAGAAAACGTTGATTTTCTTCCAAGCCGGGTTGGAGTAGGCAGATCACGATTTTCTACAAGCTTTTTCCGTAAAGTAGACTCAGGTATGTTGGGACGACCGTGATGCCTGTCTCATCCATCATCTGTCCAGAGCGTTTTTCAGATTACCCTGAGAGTAGGAGTTCTTCTCAGTTTTTCTGTTGTAATTTCGTGGCATCTGTGAACAAAATTAAAACCTGGGTATTACTACTTGTTTCACCTTTAATGTCGTTTGGGGAAATTGTGCGCATTCAATTACATATACGGGGGAATCGTGCGCACCCTTTCTCCGAAGCGCACCATTGCCCCACACCAACCTTACAAAAAAATTACTTTCTAGACAAAAATATAAAAAAGTTAACATCGTAACAAGTAGACACGTGTATAGACATGATCATGCACTATCGAAACAAGCATAGTTCAAAACACTAGAGTAAAAATTTAAGACATACCTCCTTATTTTCGTCAACAGCAAAATAACAACAATGGACACAAAAACAAACAACCACTCGCTACACACAACACAATACAACTGTCGCGAAAAGCCCAATGTAGTAGTATTTCCTGAGACGCCCACTAGGTTATAGCATGAATCGAAAGTTTATTCTCTGGCTCGTACCTTCGGAAACGTGGTGCGCACGATTCCCCGCCGCGCACGATTCCCCCTACTGGAAGTGAAAGTGATTCCGTTAATCGAGTGTTCATCTGAGATGTCATCCCAGGTAGCAATGACCCAAGTCCAGCCGTAAGGTAAGAAAGCATTTTTATGACCGTCGGATATCGATCCAGAATATCAGCGCGTGATTCTAAATATTGGATTACACAATATTCCGTAGCCAAATTGACATAAACATTATCTACTTCGCATACTAACATTTCGCCGTAGTTATTCCTTTGTGAACTGAGAAAGTAATTTTATAATGGATCCAAACCCTAAATAAATAATATTCTAATCATTTGAGTATAATTATCAATCTTAAAATCACATTGCTTGAAAGGTTGCTGACCACCGTATTTAAATGAAAGCTAGACAATGATATTATTTCAGAAAAATGAAAGTATTTGTAGTAGGATTAGTATTGTGTTATCTGCCGATGAATGCGTGAGTGAGTGTGTGGTTTGTGCGTAAGAGGGCAGCTTGTATCATGTGAATTGATTTATTTAATTACATAGATTTCAAACCTATTTTCTTGTGTTACGTAATTTACAGGATTGAATAATATAACAGTATAAACATAGTTACCTCGCTTTAAAGGTCCAACTGCGTAAACACGATCCCCGAGACAATATTCATTATGATATTATTATTATTCCTTATGGCTTGAGTGCAGTTATACTTTACATTATTGAATTAATTAATTAATTAGTGCACATTTTACTTTAATTGATTACTTCTGAACCCCCCGTCGCGCTTTTTACAAACTACTGCCTTTTAGAGGGGCTTCAATATATCAGTCTCTGTAATGATATAAGCTATCAACGCAATTGTGACGAAGATCCATTTTTTTTTGTCAAACTTTAAAGGTCTGTCCTGAAAAAATGAAAAATTGGGCATAGAACATTTACATTCTCAGTGGACGATATCGTAAACAACAGTCACTCCTCAGGCAGTGATGTTCGAAGGAGGTAAATTTTCCAAAGGAGAATTTTTGGAGCCAAAAGCTCCAAAAATTGCAAGCAAAAACACTTCACATCACTTGCCTGTATACATATCTATGTTAATCGCGACGATGACGATAAGGGTGAACGGTGATTAACAGGGAATGTGTTAGATATGTAAACATACATTTAGTTATTTTAATCAAAATATGGAATTAAATGTGGACTTACAATTGTGAAGACTGGCAAGTTTCATTAAGCAAGCGGCTCACTTAGCTAAAAATAATAATTAGGCTTACGTGACAGTAATTGTAATGTACATTTCACATACAAAAAGTGCTATATTTTTTGTTACTATAACAATGGATTACCAAACTTGAAGTGCTGAAACGTGAATATCTTCTTCCTCTTGTCCCGAAAGACAGATTTATATCGACTGAAACGTCGTTCAATATCGCATGAAATAATGGGAGTATATGCAATGAATATCACCGCGAAAGGTTGAGCTTGTAATCTCTATTGTTGACAAGAATGTTAGAATAATTTAACACAAGAAGGGAAAATGTAGTACTAGCATGAATATGGAATGTACGAGCATGTCGAAAAATGTTTGAAAACATTGAAATTATATGTGTAAATAACTAAAAGATGTATGTTCTAAACGCTAAGATATGTAAAAATACGCCATGGTTCGTAAAGATAACACAAAATAACATTGATTTTAGCATCATATAAAGATGTGCATTACATATATAAATCCGTACCCTGGTGATTAGATTGCATTCATGGAGAGACAAAGAAACACCAATGCTCAAGCGGAACTACCGGTGGCGAGATTGTGAGTCAACCAACCAAAGCAAACATTTCCAACTGTGCGGAAAATGCTCCATTCCAACGTTTCCTTCTACATTGTTTCTAGTTTTGTATTCGAGGACTAACAACTGACAATTTCTTAAGGCTGAGCCGATGTATTGGAAATCTATCAGTACAAATTTTATCCACGATCAATACTTATCGTATAGTATGATAATATCGTGGAGTCCGGGGAAATGCCATCCACAGTGGAGTCTGTCTAGTTTCATGCAAATTATGCATAATCCGTAATTTTATTTTATTATGAACCAACACTGCGTGGAAAAAAGTAAATTAATAATTAAATGATAGCTAGTTTTTTAATATTTCGATTATGTCCTCTGTAATTCTTCAAATTAAATAATTATATGTATAATGCCAAAGCATAGGTATTTGTGCAAATCGGTCAAGTGTCGGTTCACACTGCAGCTCTATGTTTTTATTTTTGCCCATAAACTTCAAATGGGTACGGAATTTTTAAAGGTAGAAAGGAGAAAATTTGGCACCGATAGGAAAGTTGTCTTATCACCTAGGTGACGGGCCATCAATTTCATTCAATCATAATCCATGTTCATTTTCGCGACTAGCCAAAGGTAGAAGCAAAACAACTAAAAACCAGAAAAAAATAATCGAAAAGAAAGTAAGAAACTGAAATTCTCTTTTGGCAATAACGTAAACGTAGCACCAATATTGTTGCCATCATAGAACAACAACGAGTGCATTGTTGACCTAAATTTTGCATTCTATAAATTTCCCTGAAAGTTTGTCACCGAAACACCAAACTTCAACCAACCAGATGAAGGCGGAGATAACGGCACACATCCTCAACGCAAAAATATTACGTAACATCTCCTACAATATGTCGCAAAGTCCTTGCGGTAACTATGTGGCAGTAAATAAGTGTATTCGCTTCCAGTGGAGCATCAATCAAAGGTTTCTGGATTCAGTAAGTAGTACCCAGTGGAGGCACTTTAACCATCGCATTACCAAGAGAGGTATTCTGACTACCCCAGGTTTGATTTTTCCCTATAATAATTTTATCTGAAGAGCTACATACTTGTGGTTTCATGACTTTGTCCTAAAATGATTGAAATTGTATTTACACTCGTGACTGACCCAAGTTTTTTTTGTTTTTATAGTTATTATTGACGGGATATATTGGTGGGGTTGTGAGACTACCTCGCTTGGTATGAAATGTCTTATCTTCTTATTTGTCAGAAATGAGGGTTTTACGAAATATGTCTCTCCTTCATCTTCGTTATTTAATTTTTCCATTGTTGAGTTTTACGGTACATCCATTGTTTAGCTCAAATAATATATATTGTTCTCTATTTTTTCAGGTTACTATTGTTGAGTTGAATTAGAGCGCGCATACATGGCAACGCTGCACTAGTGTCACCATACGGTGTTTATGTTCAGTTCAAATACTTTTAATAATTTGAAAAACTGTATTTCAATACTACATAAAGCTATTCATTGAAAATAACAGAATCTAAAAACAAATATTACACTAAATCACAAAATTGTATTGGGGTAGTCAAAATACCCCGCTTGGTAAAATAAAGGTGTCGAAAATCTTGGCAACGGGAGGGTTAAACGTTAAACTGTAGATCCAGTCCCAATTAACTTTTAAAACAGTAAATTTACACACCAATAAAACAATCATATCCACACCCCAAAAGAAAATTCTGCATAAGCCATCAGTACTTTTCGATGCACCAAATAACGAATGATATCCATAGCTCCCCTCCCCCGTTTCGGTTTCGCCAATGGCTAATACACACTCTCATATCTCGATGTCTCTATCCGCACATCATGAAATTGCTTCATACCCCCACCTCCGTGGCCTGCTCTCAATGGGAAACCCGGCACGTGGAACAAAACACGGACCCACAGCAAATGACGTCAATGCACGATCTTAACACGTGATCATTTCCGCGCCCGACGTCCTCACTCAAATACGGTTGAGCTTGACGCAGGAGGGGGGGAGGAATTTTTTCAAAGCTTCCAAGAAAATGCTGACGTGAGAAGAATTGTTGGAGGCGTTCGGATATACGTCAAAGGGACATTTATATGCAAGGATTCTTCCCCCGTCCCCTCACCAAGAAAGGGTGCCTTTGAACCGTGCATCGAATTGAAAACAAAGTGTTATATGGCCAAAATGGTTTCAGTCAATAGCTGGAACGCCAACCACAAATGAATCGACACGAGCACTATAGTGGAACCACGAGCAAAACAACTTGCGCAGACCCGCGGCTCCTGTCCACCGTACCCTCGCGAGTAGGGGAGGGGGAGAGTGGACAATGCTTCCTTATGGCCCGAGCTGGAGGGATGAAGAGAAAGCTGCGCGAGGACTTCTCGTCCCAAGGTTTTTTTCCTTGTGGTCGATCTATACTACTACAACTAATAATAATAATAATATTAATAATTGCATATTAAAATAACTATGATATTATTATTATTATCATCAGTGTTTTTTTCTGAAAAGTAACGTTTCTGTACTCTTCAAGTTAGTTTGTTATTTGTTATTGTGTTCATCATAATGACTACTGTAAATATTGTGGGATGAAATGATCGTGCATCCATGTAGACCTATATATATATATATATATATATATATATATATATATATATATATATATATATATATATATATATATATATATATATATATATATTTTCTTTCATTGTTTTCAGTTTTATTCTGACCTGTAAAAAGACGCAGGTACGGCGTACTACCAGAAAAAACAACTCATTATTATTATTATTATTGCACCCAAAGTATGCATATGTAAACACAGGATATATCAAAGTAAAGTGCAGCTCCTTGAAGAGAAAAGAAAAACTACAACCTCTCTCTTCCCGAGGGTCTGGCGTCTGGCACTTGCCTTTCGAGACTGAGACGACAATGAGATAGGTTTATAAATTGATATAACACTGAGAACGGGATGGACATTTATTTATTTACCTAAAGTTTCCGATACAGCACTGAATGACCATTTTATACTGGAAGAGTAACAGCAGCAAACAATACAATACAAGATGGCACATAATTACACATCATTCTTAACAACTGTTGGAAGTTGCGTTCTAGCAAGACTGTGTCAACTCAACATTACGTGGCAAGTTTGTCTAACAAAGATGGGACATTTTGAGGTACAAAGAATCATGGAAATGAATAGTACAGCGGATGCCACTACATACCGGTAAAAAGATGTGTAGATTTACGTCTTGAGAGATAAAATCCAGTAGATGGCGAGAATTTCTGCGCAAACATTCCTGCAGTCGTCGAGGGACATCCTGTAGCCTATAAGCTCGACGTAACATATCCACAGGAATCTCAGCGATTCTTCAGTTGTAGAAGGTCGAGTCGAAAGGATCAGTGGGGAAATCGTGGCCTGGACAATTTCGCGAAATTTACAAGCAACCAAAAGGGGGGGGGGGGAGTTAATGAAGAAGCTTGGAAGAACGACCCACCTTCAGCTGCCCCCTTCATTCCATTTTACCAACGCGTTGGCGGAGGAGAAATCACTGACGAAGTGTCGTTCTTGAGAGTTTTTCAAGATGGAATTAGTTATGAGTTTCCTCGATGGCGCAGCGGTAACGTCGGGTTCGATACCCGGTGGAGTCGCATAGCGGCTCGGCGAAATCGATGGAATTAGCAATGGAGTGACATCAGAGCGAGTGGGGGAAACAAGGGGAGAATGAGAGAAACAGTAAAAAAGGGAGAAAGAAGGAAGAAAGAGACATTCATTAATATGATTACAATATATCTCTGTACTGAAATGTTCTTGCAAAAAAGTTTTCAGTATGTACGAGTTTACACTAAACCAGTATTGAAAAAACGGCAACACTGTGCTCTCAATGAGACACACAAGTCTCCTTTTCCTTAGTCATGATTTTAAGCTGTGCAGAAAAAGATGTATGTACATAAAATAAATACAGAATGTGATGAAAGCTTTGCAATGTGCTAGATTTTGCTCCTATGAGAAACATGATCGGATATTTTGCAACATAACCTTAAAGTTGGCAACACTGGTTTAGAAAGGATTCGGCTTCGAGTTACAAGGGGAAGTTGCGCACCCCTTGTGAAGAGTGGCTGAGAATCGTCACGTTCACCACTTACCTTGACCCCTCACGTTCACCCCGCTCCCCATGTCTCCCTCCCACATTTTTCCTTTAGCTTTCTCAGGTAGACGAATCAGGTATGTTCCTTACCGCTGACAGCCAGTATTTCTTGTCGGCGGGTGAGTTGAAGACACCGCGGCCGAGAGGAAATTTAAATTGTTTTATTCCTTTCCCTGGTACACAGAGAAAAGGAAAACTAAATCAATTGACGCACTAAAGCGTGTATTATGACCTCTGCAAAGAATCAGGTTTACAGTTTGATGTATTTGTGTACATAGTAAAGGTAAAGCCAAAGCGCATTATGATGCAAGTCACATTTCCTGTCTGTCGAGATGCAGTTTCCTGCTGCATCTTTGTCGATGATACACTTAAACATTTTATTTTGTTTCAACTGATTTTCAATTAATTTTCTGTGTGTATACACATAGAATTTCTACAAATACGAAATCAAAGACCTAGTTGACAATTCTTGACGCATTGCATGGATACTAAACAACGATATTCGAAGCCTGGAAGTTGTGGCGCTAGTGTCGCGGGAGTGACGGGGACTGTTGTTCTGACAGCGTCTGGGATGAAGTTAAACGTAGATTCATTTTTTTGCTTATTTTACTTCGCTTTTCTGCAGTGATGATATGATGAAGGGACACTCGAACCCGGGACCGCTGGAGTGTACTAACAATTCGGCACGGAGGTCGTCCTGAAATAAAAGGAGGGGAAAGTTGAAGCCCATAGATTCATAGGGCACAGAAGATATTATCTATCCCTCCATAATCTAGAAAAGCCGCGTATAATGGGGGAGAAAGCTAATGAGCGGTGCAAAATACTTGGAATTAGTTCTCACTATGGCAGGGACATGGACAAGACATATGCAAAAGGTACAAGGAAAGTTTGGGGCTGGGGCTGGGGCAAGGGGCAAGGGGAAACACATCGATCAGGGGACATTGTAATTAGTGAAACAAAGAGATTTCTCGAGCTCCAAAGAAGGGGACCGTGGGAATTGGGACAAGTAGCGTACATTAAGAAGGTGAGCATGGTGGCAAGAAATGGGTTGGCATGGATGAGGCTGGGGGATGGAGACACAATACAGTAAAAAATGAGGAAGGGAGATATAAATGCGTATTATGCAATGGTGATGATGGGCCAGAACATTTATTCTTATGTCAGGACACGCGCGTTCTGCAGGAGAAGCACGCAACGTAAGCTTGGAAAGAGTGTTCGAATCAATTGTAGTGCAAAGGAGCATGGAACTATTGGAAAAAGCGGGGGTATATTTACAGTTAGGGGGGAAAGAAGTGCGGTACAGAGACGGGATAAAAAAGAGGAATAAGTGTTAGTTTAAGTGAGAACAGAATGGAAAGTGTAGTCTGTAGGGAAATCATAGTTATGTGATAAGAATAGATGTAGTGCGCACAGCCGATGGCTCGCACACGAGATGAGCAATAAATACTTAAATACTAAATACACTTACCCTCTCCTGGTCGAGCCCTCTCGAGTTCTACTTGCGCAGAGACTTGTTTCCGTTCGCTCGCTCTAGAGATTTCCGGGACAGATTGTAGCTATCCAGATAGATGGAGAGGAGGGGGTGTTTCAACGTCACCTACTGTAAGATGTTTTACCGTAGAAAATAAGCTAGACAGGCATACAGCAAATTAATGCAGTAACTTTTCACTAACTTAATATTAGTTTCCAAATTTACCGTTTACATTTTCCGTTTTGCTTTCTCTTCACCAGACACTATGAATAAATAGCATTTTGTATCTCGATGCTTTTTCGATAATCGATTTCAACAACATGTGCTCCGATTGGTCGACAGTGTTTAATGAAAGACTTTATTTAACCACGAATAGAGAAGCAACATGACGTGTGCTCTGACGTCACTTCCTTTAAACGTGGAATTCCACGTGTTCTTCGTGGTTCATGTGAACATTACGGACAGCACAAATCTCGGGTTTCGATTGTTCCAATCGGTCTCGTACCATCTCTAAAAACAAGGGACATCCTGGAAATGTATTCCACACAAAATTGAATTCTAAAAATAAAAATGATCTGCAGCTTTTAATGTGTGTACCTTAAATAGTACACTTTGTAGCTACTGCAATTGTAATGTTGCAATTTCAATTGTACTGATACCAGACACTCACGGAGGAACAGACAAAAACAATACACTGTGGTACTATGCTGATTGACCACGGAACGGATTTCTATGTAGTAAAAGTGTGCTAAATATGTAAATACATATTTAGTTATTTTAATCAAAGTATGGAGTTAAATATGGTCTTAAAATTATAAAAAAATACATCTTTAATAATATACTACATGAGCTACATAAAATACAGTTTTTGCATTGTAACTATTACAGTGACTGTCTTGAAAAGAAACCAGTAGCGAATCCCCACTAGTATCGAGGGTGGGACTCTCTTCCGACGTTACCAAAAGTACGTTTGTAACAACTAGGAGCCTGTGCATAAGTCCTCATTCTTTACTGTTGACAACTATCTTCTATATATATATAAAAAAGTGTGTATGTTTGTTCCGGCATAACTCTCGAACGCCTGTAGCAATTTCAACCAAACTTGGTACACGTATCACTTGCAATCTGGAAAGAAACACTGTGGGAGTAAGACACCCCTGGCACCCCTAGGGGTGGGAAGGGGTAACATGTAAAAATAATCGAAAACGACCGATACTAGTGTGGAATCCATTGCTTTTGGGGTCGCTAAGATGAATAGTGACACTACCAATGCCGTTCAATTTACTTATCCTTGCTCCTGGAGGTGAAACTAAAAACGTTGTTTATAATCAAATTTGGAGTAAAGTTAATATTATAGTGAATGTGCAAAATATTTTACTTCATAATTTGTATACTGTACTTATACTTTTAAATACATGTAAATAAAATTAGTTACATTTTACACTATCGTTAGAATTCATTATTTTCCTGTCTAATAGAAGATTGGGATAAATATATTTCGGGCAACGCTGGGTGATCAGTTAGTTGTAAATAAACAGGAATTTCAAGTATTTTACAAAAGGAAAAGTAAACAGCAGGGAGTTGTAAAATTGAGAAGAGAAAGAAAGGATAAAAAAACAAAACATAATTGGAAGGTATAAAAAGGTAATCAACTTTCGTTTGTTTAACGTTGCTTCGGACTTTGTCAGTTATTCGCAAGAAAAATTACCCAACTCTTTCGGTCACACGGTGATATGTAGTTATTGCGCGAATATGTACTACATGCTGAGAAAGGTTCTGAAATAAAATAACATAAAAATAACTAAAGCCCCTATCTCACGGAACTGGATTTCTATTTGGAATGCTCTAGTTGACGCTGGACTGGCTACCCATTTGCTAGTTTTCGCCTCACACGGTACTTGTTACACCGTACTTGTCGATAGTCTTTCGTTCCCATAATGGCAGCAGCGCGAGATGTAAACAACGTATCACTTCACACTTTTAAAATACGATAACTATCCAACCGAGAGGAATAACGTTTCGTATTAAATGGTTTTAGGTAGACAAGAACGGCGCAGATAAAATACATACTTTACAACGTTTACTATACACGTATGGAAGAATATTTTAGCTTTTTCAATTGTAAACATGCCTTTCGTGCTGTATGCACTCGGAAACCACAGACAAAAAAGGTTACTTTGCAAACTCACAGATTATCTTCACATGGCCAAACTTTGCTCTGATTGGCTGTTCCACAGAATCTAGTCGAAGAAGTTAGTAGCAATTAGAACATGTCCTATTCCTCAAAACCAGTCAAGCGGCCATAATTTCTACCTAGAAAGTCAGTTCATCGCCAACTAGGGCATTCCAACTAGAAATCCACTTCCGTGTGATAGGGGCTTAAAATATGGAAAATAAGAACAACTTTTCGAGTCTACGTGCCATGATACGCCAAGATAATACAAAATAACTGATTTCAGCTTCATACATAAATATGTAATTACATATAAATTCGTTCGCTGCTGATGACACATGAGATAAGAAAGGAAAAACCAGTGGCCTGTGATTCTTCTACCAATGATTTGGCAGTCAGAGCGACAACCGTCGTGGAACCTTTCGGCTCGACGAAACAGGGACAGAGACGACGTCACCGTCGAGGTCAATGACACCCACGTGACTCCCCTGGGGTCCCCGAACTGCCCCGGATGGAGGTCCACGGCCCCCGCTGGCGACCTTGTCGATTGCGACAGGTACGGCAAGGTTCACCGACGCACAATGCGTAAAAGCAACACACACATTGGAAAACGACTGATCGATCTCCGACCGCTTGCGACATCTCTTTATTCATGCGGCGACCTCCTTCTAAGTTTATCTGAGAAAGGCGACGGAGCAGAGGAGAGAAATTGAGATGGATTCAAGCTTGAAGCAAGACGAGAAAATATTAACGGAGTTACAACCTTGGGGAAATATTGTCAGCAGAAGAAAGAAATGCTTTAAAGGAGAGGAAAGGACAGACTTAAGAAACTATAGAGAATGAAGAAGGGAAGAATAAAAGCTGCATGAGCCACAAAGGAAGATAAATATAGAAAGTAGAAAAAGAGAGAGGGAGAGAGAGAGAGGGGGAGAGAGAGAGAGGGAGAGAGAGAGAGGGAGAGAGAGAGAGAGGGAGAGAGAGAGAGAGGGAGAAAAAAGCAGCTGAGAAAGAAATAAGAGGCAGAAAAATGTAAAAAGTAGAGAGAGAGAGGGAGAAATGGGAAAAAACAAGATAGGCTGACACAGAAAGGAAGATAAATATAAAGGGTACAGAGAGAGAGAGAGAGAGAGAGAGAGAGAGAGAGAGGAGGGAGGGAGGAGAAAAAGCAGCTGAGAAAGAAATAAGAGGCAGAAAAAATGTAAAAAGTAGAGAGAGAGGGAGAAATGGAAAAAACAAGATAGGCTGACACAGAAAGGAAGATAAATATAAAGAGTACAGAGAGAGAGAGAGAAAGGAAAAAGAAAAACAGGAGAGCCTGAGAAAGAAACAAGACAAGACGGAAGAGATAAATATACAAGGGCGATAGAAGGGAAAAGAGCAGCTCGTGAGGTTGAGACAAAGAGACGAGACAGAGAGAGAGAGAGAGAGAAAGGGAAAGAAATAATAGAATATAAAGAAAGAGGGGGAAGGAATAAAAGAGAGAGAGAGAGAAGGAAAAAGAAAAACAAGAGAGACTGAGAACGAGGCTGGATTGTATATTATTAAATTAAAATTTCCTCTAAGCCACGGAAAATTTGGGGGCCATATCCCTACTCCTTTACGAAGTGATCGAGAAAGAGAATGAACAGTAAGATATTTTGTGTGGAGTGTAGTGTTCAAACCTGGACCTTGCGAACAGCATAAAAAGCTACTATGACGAAGAATGGAGTGTGGAATGGACAGAAAAATAAGAAACAAAACTGTGCTGGAAATACTTTGTGAAAGAAAATAGAAACAATAAAAATAAGCATCAACACAATTCAATTTCTTTTGGATATTATGGAGATATTCTGCTCCCTAAGGATAATGCTCGTGACGATTTTTGTAAAAAACAAAAAAAAAAAATTACTTTCACATAAAACTGATTTTCATTTCACTCCTCCAAACCAGAGCATGTAAAAATTAAGTTCTCTAGTCAGATTACAACACCCGCACACCAAGCTCCTAAGAGATTGCATCGCTAGAAGTTGCTACCACCAATTCCTTGTGCCTGCACTCTTGCATCACCTTGGAGGAGGAAAGGAACCGCACGTGGTGTTCCGCGAGTGGGGAAAGCTCGCAGAGGTCGGTCTCGCTTTCGGAGTGACCTTGGGTGATTTCCCAGGGTTCGTTCTGCCTCCGCGTGTGCAACGAGGAACCAGGTCACAGACGAACTGGTACGCGTCTTGCATTGTTCGCAAATGGCCCCGATGACGCAAGGACTTATGACCTTCTGTGCACCTTTGAGTCCTCCCACCTATGTAGTTTCCCCTTCAGGCAACACAGGAGAGAGGGATCACGGACAAGGCAGGGCATTCCATTTCTGGAAAAAAGGATTACGTGGATGTTTCCAAAAGTCTTAGGGAGAATTCACACCGAAGCGACACATGCAGCTTGGGAACGAGCCAATCAGCAGCAACGTTTCACACCGTACCGCCATGACAGGTCGCACAAGCCTACTTTCGATTGGCGAAATCCTCAAGCGACACGAGTCGCCTATCGCTTCGGTGTGAATTGTCCCTTAATAATTTCTAAAACAGATCTCTAGAGTTCAGTATAGGGTTTCATGAGGTCCCGCGCCAGATCAAAATGATTGTTTTGTATGATTTATTACGAGTTTATAGAACGCCGGTGCTTTCAATTCAGCAAAGATTTTCTTTGACTTCATGGATTTGGCATACTTAAAAATATCCAAAATTACTGAAATCATGTTCTAAACGTAGTAGTACATACAAATCATGTTCAAATATTTCGATAAAAAATAGTTATTTCACTGCTTGTTTAATTACAGAATGAAGTTATTGAAACAAGGATATCGGGGAGCGTAGTCCCGTTCCAGTTTGTAATCCAAACTTTCTGTGGTTTTGCAGATGTGAGTTGGAATGACACTCACTTTACATTAGATACATGTTTAATTAACATACACAAATAACTGGTTACATGAACACATTCCCTGTCGAAGAGATGACAAGGGATAATGGTACAAGTATTGAAGCCATGAATGCTGCTGACACGAAGCCAGAGTTGCCAACACCTCTTCGGCAATTATAGTTCACAAAAATTGTCTTGTACGCCATATTGGATCCAAATACATGGTGGAGCAAACAAAGGTAAACAATGTAAATTCACTACAGCATCAAAATTCAATGAAAAGTAAACAAGAGAATGTTAGTGGATATGATTGAAAATTGCTATTTCATACGTAAGATTATAGTTTGATACTGAATATGACTTGGAACGAAAATCATTATTTCTCCAGACCTCTGAAATATCTTGTTCTAGGCCACCGTATATTGTATACCCACGTATGGGCCGGCCCTACTTATGGGTTTACTTTTGATATCCCTCCCCCCCCCCCCCAAAGTGTGTTACTACCAAAAGAAGCAGTTAACATTGGAAGAATAAGCTAAGGAAACGAGACGAGACGTGTTATGTTCTTGCATTTTCAGCAATTTGGGCGTCTGAATATACAGCTTCATCAAGATAAGAGCCTTTGCGTCACTGAACTCACAGGCACGGGAGCCAGCCTCCGTGGAGGAGTAGTTAACACACACCGCGCTGCGATGCCATGGGTTCGAATCCCGGCCTGGACATTCTTCGTGTGTCCCTTCATCAATTTCATCATGTTATCACTCTTCATCTTCGCGATTAGCCAAAAGCGGCAGAAATGCAAAGTAAAACAAACAACATTAATCAAATCAGACACACGGGAGAAAGGAAAGCGAGAGGAGAAAACAAATGACTCTGCCCTTCACTCTGCCGGGAACATTCTTACCTTGGTTAAGCAGTACCAGCCCTACAAACACGTGCTATGAAAAAGGGTGGGAATGTCCAGTCAAAAGTTGGTCACTCGGGTTGTCAAAGTGTTAGTTAGTCTTCGCTCTCGTGTCATGGGTGGTTCTTGAAGATGTAACGAGGCTGTGGACGGTTTTGTTCGTTTCGAATGAGAATTGTGGTATTTTAAGTTCGTAAATATTTATGATTATTTACTATTTTCTTTGGCAAATAGTGTTAAAACTAGCATTAACTCATTCACCTTTGTTTCGGTGTGTACTCAGGGTTTGAAAAAACATTATTATTTTATTATTATTATTTTTTAAAAAAACGCACCTGGGTTTTATAAATAAAATGTGAATACATGTAATATAATTCACATTTGATTGCCGCTCAACCTACCCACTGCACTTCGCCTCCCGGCACACCAACTAGCACACCACAACAAACTGCCAAACCATAGCAATGTTTCTTTTTTATCCTTTATTCTCTTACGATTTCCTGGTTACCTCTGTGCCTCTGTAGATAGCAAGTTTGAATTGATATTAGCAGTTGTTGCAATAATGGATACATTAAGATATAAGATACATTAGCTACGACTTTGTCAGAAGCATCAAGAGATCAATTGCGTGTGTACTATTATCTTCAGTCACAAGCATAATAAAATAGCAATAGCATAGATAGTATACATAGTATTCTCCAATAGTAGATTTTTTCAAGAAATATGCTGTTACGTAGAACTAATAGTGGTGTTATTGTAATATGTAGTAATCATGTAATTCTATGTTATTTGGTATACAACTGCAGTAACGAGTGTATTCAATATTGAGCAAACATAAATACGTTGCTGTTCAACATAAGTAGTCCAGGTTAGAGAGTTCTGCAACCGAAAATGGGGCTCGGTGGGGCTCGCCAAACCTCAAAAACTCACTTTCTCTCCACGTTCCGCGCCTTATTTATTGCGCTGACGATGTTTCACAGCGTAGAAAACAGCACCAAAACATCAAAAACTCACTTTGATTATTTGGAGCTCACCAAAACCTCAAAAACTTATTTTTATTAATTGAGGTTCACCAAACCTCGAAAACTCTCATTTTCTCTCTATGTTCAGCGCCTCATTTATTGCGCTGACACAACGTGATGAGTAAATAATGCAGTCTCTTATTCTTGAAGGATGAATGCACCTTATCGTAATTTTCCAAGCCCCGGTCAAATGTTTGTATATTGTGACCTTTGTAAACCTCTCTCTCGGGAACGATGTGCCACACACACGCACACACACACACACACACACACACACACACACACACACACACGCACGCGCGTGTATTGTAACGCAAACAAACAAACAAAATAATAATTGTTGTTTTTTAGGATACCTGGCCTCTATAACCTCGCAAGGGTGCGTGGTGCCCAGCCAAAAAAGTAAAGGTTTTCTAACGGCTGCGGTTATCTACAACCTTTGAGAACAACCACCCAAAACTCGAAGCTGGCATCAAGCACGTAGCAACCAACATTCCTAAATTCACCTAACCTAACCTAACCTAACACATAACCTAACCTAACACATAACCTAACCTAACCCACTGGGTTCTCTTGGCATGTTTTTTCATGATGTGTTGCTAGGCTATTGAGCATCTTGGCGTATACAATGTATATATTTTGAGAGGGGGGGGGTGTAACTTTTTATGCTATACGAATACTGGAAGCTTGACAATAACAACCAACAGAGTAGGTAAACCTACATCCAGGAACTGACAACACTAGTTTCTGACAGTGAATTTGAAATAAAATATTAAACAAAATACATAAGTAAACACTGTGGGTACAAATAGTACCAGTGTTATGCCCCCATCTCCAACTGGACAACTGGGGAAAATAATTGTACAACAATTTGTACCTAATTGTACAATACTTGTACCTAATTGTACAACATATACACAAACATAAAAGAGAGAGCCTTCCTGTAACTTACTTCATGTACAATTTATATGATTTTACAACTGTGAAAAGAAAACATATGTGTTCTGTATGCACACATTTATTCTTATTTTTCGAAGTTGAATGAAAGCACATGTTTTTACGCTCTCGTAATACTAACCTTGCTCCACTGATTTTAAATTGCTTCCATCCGCTTTTTTTTCTGTGTTATTTCCGTATGCACGCAACATTCGCTTTCAATAGGCAGAATAATAAAAAGCACATGTGAATATTTGCGTGTGTTCATGTTATATGACGACTGAGTAAAAAAATAATGTTGACTTCCCGAAAGATAAAAGTTCCTAGTTCGACATCAGATGTATGCAAATCGCTACGCTCCAAACGCAATGTCTCGACCCCATTCTGAAAATCGATTCCGAACTGAAAACGCTCATAAAAAATTATGTCGACGTATCTTCTTACGACAACGTTCAAAATATACAGTTGAGTGTGGATTTGCTTCAAAATGATTTGGCCAAATTACAGCAATTTCAATCGAAAAATAAAAATTTGGAAAAATTGAAACTCGAAATCGAAGAACGAACTTCGCATTGCCAACCTACTGGTACTTTTACCATAGCCTTTTACAAAAAAAAAGAGAGGAGAGAGAGGGGGAAGAGTTAAACAACCGACAGCTGCCAACACCCACCTACAGCTTTTTTTTTTTATGGTCTAACCTAACCTAAAGCAAGGAGCTGGCAACCTTGCTTGAGGCTTGCCTTACAGTACATAAAGCAAAGTTACCAACCTACTGGTACTTTTGCCATAGCCTTTTACAAAAAAAAAAGAGCGAGGAGAGAGAGAGGGAAGAGTTAAACAACCGACAACTACCAATACCTACCTACAGCTTTTTTTTTTCTTGGTCTAACCTAACCTAAAGCAAGGAGCTGGCAACCTTGCTTGAGGCTTGCCTTACAGTGCATAAAACAAAGTTGCCAACCTACACACACTAAACAAGGAGAGCCGGCAACAAACACGCACTGCCGTAAAAGAGAAAAAAGATGGGTGGATGGCAACACAGTATGTGTGTGCGTATAATATGTAGCATTATTAACTAGAGTGTGTTGGCAACCCACTTACAACTAAAAAAAAATAGAGATGCTAATGTTGCTGTAAGATGAAGAGAGAGAGAGACCTATAGCTGGCAACAGTGGTGAGCGAATGTTATCGTAATTATCCAAGTCTGGGACCTATGTTTATATATTGTGATATTTGTAAACCTCTCTCGGGAACGATGTGCCACACACACATGCGCGTGCGTGCTTCTTATTATTTTTGTATTGTGACGCAAGCAAACAAACAATAATAATTGTTTTTTTTTCCACATGTATGTAATGCGATTTAGGAAGAAGAGTGGGGGACTAAAATTTTTGAACTTACGGCTGGAAAAATGTTACGTGGTGGAGTCTGCTTAGGGCTTCTCATCAATTTTTTTGCAAATGTGATGAGAAAACACTGCAGTACGTGAAATACTGCGATTTTCATCTATTTCATCCCGAAATATGATGAAAATAATAGAGCCTTCTAGCTTTTCAAATTACGTACGTGCGATATGGCGCCGGAATTTTCACTTGTTAGCGCTTTATGTTGTGTTAATAATCAACTGTTACCAAATATCAAGAAAAGAAATCAAAAGGTAGACCTATCAATATGTTACGCGGTAAGGCGCAAATAAATAAGAGTAGAGTTTTAACTAGGTTATTCGGCGATTGGCTTGTGAAAAGATGAGAATTAACATTAGGATGTTGCATAAAGGTTGGTTAAATATTTTAAAGATGTGTTCGGTACTGTCGTCACTCTGTTACGCGATTGTTGAACCTAACTTATCAAATTTCCGGGGGAGTAAACAATTGGATTGCTGATAATGTTTTGTCAAAGTCACGGGGGGAGATGAGAAAAGAAAACAAGCAACTTAGTGCTAATTTTAAGCTAATCAAGCATTTTTCCTACACATAGGCTAATCATAGAATCATGACGCAATCTAGATTTATCCACCCCAATATTCTCGAAACTATCCAGTTTCAAGGTAACATTCACGAGGATGTATTAAAATTTATTGACAAATTTGAAAGTTTAGCTATTCTTAATGAGTGGAATGACTTAAAGAAAAGGCAATTGCTACCGGCATTTTTGGCTGATTCAGCATTGGAATGGTTCAATACTTGGAGTTGAACTCAGGAAGCACAGGATATAGATTTTGTAATTTTAAAAACTAAAATTGTGGAAGAATTTACGGAACCGGGGGATATTTTTCAATTAGAAGAACAAATCAGATTATGTTTTTATCAGGAAAATGAACCTGTTTCAAAATATGTGAGAGAAAAACAGTTATTGTTATTAAAATTAGATCCTGCCATGGATATTAGTGAGCAAATTAAGCAAATAAGCGGGGGTTTACAACCTAACTTTATCAAAGAAGTTTATAACAGGGAATATGATTTAGTGCATGAGATGTTACGAGACCTGAAAAATGTTGAACAATTCAAATATCTTGTGCAAAAACGTAAAATTCTAGAAACTGAATGTGAGACAATGAAAGCTCTGTTGTGTTCTGAATCGAGTCGAGCCTACATGCCGACTCAGCAAGCTATCACATTGCAGCGCACGGTTAATGGTTATGTTGACATAAGTTATTCTCAGGCTAATCGGGAGATCGAGGAAAGATTAAATGCACTACAACAAGATCTTGATCAATTACAGTCGAACGCGGGACTCCAATCTCATGAGTCAGATTTAGTTTTGCAATTTTAGAATCTTGAGGCTAAAGTAAATGCACTTGCAGAACATCGGAAAAAACATTTATTCGCTGAGTTATTATTCTCATATACAGTTAGAGAAAATGAACATAAAGATAGAAACAATAGGAGAACCTATTATCATAATAGTAATCATAGAGCTCAGAATAGAAATACTTAACATAACAACCACAATAATAATCTCGACACACAGTCACAACGTTCGCCTAGGGGGCGATAGCGCAATAGTGGTAACCCTCGATTTCAGTGTTCGCATTTTTTATTTTCATCGCCGCGAATATTTTTAGAGTAACAACAGGGGCGCGAAGATCCAAATAACCATACTAATCAGGTTGTTAATGCAAATTACTCTATTTTTCGTAAGAACAGAAGCAATTTTAAACGAGTAAGACCTGCATATGACGGGGATCTAGGTGTAGGACCTACGAAAAAAACTCTAACGGTCTCTATTTTTTCTTCTGAAGATTTGATTTACATCAATGTGAAAGTAGATAGGGAAATTTGACAGTTCATCCTGGATAGTGGAAGTCAAATTTCGGTTACGGGAGATAAGAACATACCAGTCAATGCCAAGCGATTTAACATAAATACTGCGATTAGAGGGGTTACTAATAGTCAACTGACGGTTAAGGAAATTGTGTTACTACTATTCTCTATACATAACCAAACATTTGTTCATCTATTTAGAATTGTTAAGGATGAAATTGGTGAACAAGCACAGGTTTTCGCGACGGAAGAGTTAGGGAACGTCAGTGACGCACGGGCGGACCCTAGTCGGTTTGATGTGAATCCGAATTTAGAACCTCAGCAAAAGGAGCAACTTTTGGCTGTTTTAATGAAATATCCACATGTTTTTGCGTGGTGAGAAACGTTTCTCACAACGTTGCAACGTTTAGAAAGTCGTTGATTTTGTTTCTGTATTTTCCGTCGTTGGGTTTCCTCGTCATGTCGATCGTCGCGAATCCGAAATCGTCACTGTTCCAGCAAGAAGAGCAGCAGCGTTCCGAAAATTGATTGTAGTTCATGTCTCCGCCTACGTAGTCATCGTACGCGTGCTTGAGGTTGGTGTGATCTTGACGAAACAAACATGAAATTAGCGTTGTCGCGTAGTAACTGTTTTTGAATTTTGGAAAACGTTTGAGCTAGGTAAAAACAATCCATTCCTTTGTGACGACCTTGCGTGAAAAAGTTGCGAATTTCATTTTGATTTTCCGGCCTTGACGTCACTGAAGATTGAGTAATGTTGAACGTTGTGTTTCCGAATAAACTTTTGGAATACGGCATTGTAAAATTCCTTCCCCTTGTCCGTGTGCAGAAACCGAGGTCGTCTGCCGCCGCTTTCGCGAAAAATTGTCTTGAATACTTCCGTGACGCACGTTCCTGTTTTTGCCTTCAAAGGTAGAGCCCATGCGAATTTCGAAAATATGTCTATGACGGTGAGGAGGTATTTGTTACCCTTGTTCAATTTATGTACGTTTTTTAACTTGCCCCTACTCATCTCGACGAGGTCGCTTTCCCAAATGTCGTCGATTCCCTTGGTTACCACCGCTAAACGTTCGTAGTTGTGGCGTGCAGGTTTATGCAATTCTTGGACGATGGCTTGCCTTGACATTTTTAGAGATTACGTTTGAAGAGAAGCACCAGCGTGATGGGATTCAAAAAATAGCACCTCGCTCGTGTTTTGAATAATCAGCCTATCGCCGGCACTCACGTCGAAAACAGTAAGATCTTTGTCTTCGTGTATTTCATATATGTTGCGCGTTTCGCGTTGCGCGTAACGCAACTCCCATGCTGCGTTTGGGATCAAACCAAGAACCTCTAGATTTAATTGGGTGATGTAGCTATTCCTCATTCCTCTCTAAAATAGTTATCACTCACTTGGCCTGAATATGATAAATGCAAGAGGTTACCTTTTAAAAAAATAGCAATAGAAATTAGCTTAGATTAAATATGGGTTTTATACTCTCCATAACTGAACCGATATGGATTGGTTAAAAAAAATATTACTTGCCTTACAAATATGTGGAGATTGTTCCTAGCTTGTCCTCTCAACTATCGCTTGTCTGATCTTCCTGTCAGACATGGAATCTGTCACACACCATCGTCCAATAATCGTTCTCCACTTTGCTCCTCTCTCACAATCCGCAGACCTTACTCTCTCTCCTATTCTCCTCAACTAATCTTTAATTTCATCACGAAGATGAACTGGAATTGGATAGGATTTTAAGTGAAATTCTGTGTCATCTTTTAGTTGAATTCTATGTTTATAATTCGTGGCTCTACCTATATCATCCTTTGACCACGCAAAAACATGTGGATATTTCATTAAAACAGCCAAAAGTTGCTCCTTTTGCTGAGGTTCTAAATTCGGATTCACATCAAACCGACTAGGGTCCGCCCGTGCGTCACTGACGTTCCCTAACTCTTCCGTCGCGAAAACCTGTACTTGTTCACCAATTTCATCCTTAACAATTCTAAATAGATGAACAAATGTTTGGTTATGTATAGAGAATAGTAGTAACACAATTTCCTTAACCGTCAGTTGACTATTAGTAACCCCTCTAATCGCAGTATTTATGTTAAATCGCTTGGCATTGACTGGTATGTTCTTATCTCCCGTAACCGAAATTTGACTTCCACTATCCAGGATGAACTGTCAAATTTCCCTATCTACTTTCACATTGATGTAAATCAAATCTTCAGAAGAAAAAATAGAGACCGTTAGAGTTTTTTTCGTAGGTCCTACACCTAGATCCCCGTCATATGCAGGTCTTACTCGTTTAAAATTGCTTCTGTTCTTACGAAAAATAGAGTAATTTGCATTAACAACCTGATTAGTATGGTTATTTGGATCTTCGCGCCCCTGTTGTTACTCTAAAAATATTCGCGGCGATGAAAATAAAAAATGCGAACACTGAAATCGAGGGTTACCACTATTGCGCTATCGCCCCCTAGGCGAACGTTGTGACTGTGTGTCGAGATTATTATTGTGGTTGTTATGTTAAGTATTTCTATTCTGAGCTCTATGATTACTATTATGATAATAGGTTCTCCTATTGTTTCTATCTTTATGTTCATTTTCTCTAACTGTATATGAGAATAATAACTCAGCGAATAAATGTTTTTTCCGATGTTCTGCAAGTGCATTTACTTTAGCCTCAAGATTCTAAAATTGCAAAACTAAATCTGACTCATGAGATTGGAGTCCCGCGTTCGACTGTAATTGATCAAGATCTTGTTGTAGTGCATTTAATCTTTCCTCGATCTCCCGATTAGCCTGAGAATAACTTATGTCAACATAACCATTAACCGTGCGCTGCAATGTGATAGCTTGCTGAGTCGGCATGTAGGCTCGACTCGATTCAGAACACAACAGAGCTTTCATTGTCTCACATTCAGTTTCTAGAATTTTACGTTTTTGCACAAGATATTTGAATTGTTCAACATTTTTCAGGTCTCGTAACATCTCATGCACTAAATCATATTCCCTGTTATAAACTTCTTTGATAAAGTTAGGTTGTAAACCCCCGCTTATTTGCTTAATTTGCTCACTAATATCCATGGCAGGATCTAATTTTAATAACAATAACTGTTTTTCTCTCACATATTTTGAAACAGGTTCATTTTCCTGATAAAAACATAATCTGATTTGTTCTTCTAATTGAAAAATATCCCCCGGTTCCGTAAATTCTTCCACAATTTTAGTTTTTAAAATTACAAAATCTATATCCTGTGCTTCCTGAGTTCAACTCCAAGTATTGAACCATTCCAATGCTGAATCAGCCAAAAATGCCGGTAGCAATTGCCTTTTCTTTAAGTCATTCCACTCATTAAGAATAGCTAAACTTTCAAATTTGTCAATAAATTTTAATACATCCTCGTGAATGTTACCTTGAAACTGGATAGTTTCGAGAATATTGGGGTGGATAAATCTAGATTGCGTCATGATTCTATGATTAGCCTATGTGTAGGAAAAATGCTTGATTAGCTTAAAATTAGCACTAAGTTGCTTGTTTTCTTTTCTCATCTCCCCCCGTGACTTTGACAAAACATTATCAGCAATCCAATTGTTTACTCCCCCGGAAATTTGATAAGTTAGGTTCAACAATCGCGTAACAGAGTGACGACAGTACCGAACACATCTTTAAAATATTTAACCAACCTTTATGCAACATCCTAATGTTAATTCTCATCTTTTCACAAGCCAATCGCCGAATAACCTAGTTAAAACTCTACTCTTATTTATTTGCGCCTTACCGCGTAACATATTGATAGGTCTACCTTTTGATTTCTTTTCTTGATATTTGGTAACAGTTGATTATTAACACAACATAAAGCGCTAACAAGTGAAAATTCCGGCGCCATATCGCACGTACGTAATTTGAAAAGCTAGAAGGCTCTATTATTTTCATCATATTTCGGGATGAAATAGATGAAAATCGCAGTATTTCACGTACTGCAGTGTTTTCTCATCACATTTGCAAAAAAATTGATGAGAAGCCCTAAGCAGACTCCACCACGTAACATTTTTCCAGCCGTAAGTTCAAAAATTTTAGTCCCCCACTCTTCTTCCTAAATCGCATTACATACATGTGGAAAAAAAAACAATTATTATTGTTTGTTTGCTTGCGTCACAATACAAAAATAATAAGAAGCACGCACGCGCATGTGTGTGTGGCACATCGTTCCCGAGAGAGGTTTACAAATATCACAATATATAAACATAGGTCCCAGACTTGGATAATTACGATAACATTCGCTCACCACTGTTGCCAGCTATAGGTCTCTCTCTCTCTTCATCTTACAGCAACATTAGCATCTCTATTTTTTTTTAGTTGTAAGTGGGTTGCCAACACACTCTAGTTAATAATGCTACATATTATACGCACACACATACTGTGTTGCCATCCACCCATCTTTTTTCTCTTTTACGGCAGTGCGTGTTTGTTGCCGGCTCTCCTTGTTTAGTGTGTGTAGGTTGGCAACTTTGTTTTATGCACTGTAAGGCAAGCCTCAAGCAAGGTTGCCAGCTCCTTGCTTTAGGTTAGGTTAGACCAAGAAAAAAAAAAGCTGTAGGTAGGTATTGGTAGTTGTCGGTTGTTTAACTCTTCCCTCTCTCTCTCCTCGCTCTTTTTTTTTTGTAAAAGGCTATGGCAAAAGTACCAGTAGGTTGGTAACTTTGCTTTATGTACTGTAAGGCAAGCCTCAAGCAAGGTTGCCAGCTCCTTGCTTTAGGTTAGGTTAGACCATAAAAAAAAAAAGCTGTAGGTGGGTGTTGGCAGCTGTCGGTTGTTTAACTCTTCCCCCTCTCTCTCCTCTCTTTTTTTTTGTAAAAGGCTATGGTAAAAGTACCAGTAGGTTGGCAATGCGAAGTTCGTTCTTCGATTTCGAGTTTCAATTTTTCCAAATTTTTATTTTTCGATTGAAATTGCTGTAATTTGGCCAAATCATTTTGAAGCAAATCCACACTCAACTGTATATTTTGAACGTTGTCGTAAGAAGATACGTCGACATAATTTTTTATGAGCGTTTTCAGTTCGGAATCGATTTTCAGAATGGGGTCGAGACATTGCGTTTGGAGCGTAGCGATTTGCATACATCTGATGTCGAACTAGGAACTTTTATCTTTCGGGAAGTCAACATTATTTTTTTACTCAGTCGTCATATAACATGAACACACGCAAATATTCACATGTGCTTTTTATTATTCTGCCTATTGAAAGCGAATGTTGCGTGCATACGGAAATAACACAGAAAAAAAAGCGGATGGAAGCAATTTAAAATCAGTGGAGCAAGGTTAGTATTACGAGAGCGTAAAAACATGTGCTTTCATTCAACTTCGAAAAATAAGAATAAATGTGTGCATACAGAACACATATGTTTTCTTTTCACAGTTGTAAAATCATATAAATTGTACATGAAGTAAGTTACAGGAAGGCTCTCTCTTTTATGTTTGTGTATATGTTGTACAATTAGGTACAAGTATTGTACAATTAGGTACAAATTGTTGTACAATTATTTTCCCCAGTTGTCCAGTTGGAGATGGGGGCATAACACTGGTACTATTTGTACCCACAGTGTTTACTTATGTATTTTGTTTAATATTTTATTTCAAATTCACTGTCAGAAACTAGTGTTGTCAGTTCCTGGATGTAGGTTTACCTACTCTGTTGGTTGTTATTGTCAAGCTTCCAGTATTCGTATAGCATAAAAAGTTACACCCCCCCCCCCCTCTCAAAATATATACATTGTATACGCCAAGATGCTCAATAGCCTAGCAACACATCATGAAAAAACATGCCAAGAGAACCCAGTGGGTTAGGTTAGGTTATGTGTTAGGTTAGGTTATGTGTTAGGTTAGGTTAGGTTAGGTGAATTTAGGAATGTTGGTTGCTACGTGCTTGATGCCAGCTTCGAGTTTTGGGTGGTTGTTCTCAAAGGTTGTAGATAACCGCAGCCGTTAGAAAACCTTTACTTTTTTGGCTGGGCACCACGCACCCTTGCGAGGTTATAGAGGCCAGGTATCCTAAAAAACAACAATTATTATTTTGTTTGTTTGTTTGCGTTACAATACACGCGCGTGCGTGCGTGTGTGTGTGTGTGTGTGTGTGTGTGTGTGTGTGTGTGTGTGTGTGTGTGTGTGTGTGTGTGTGTGTGTGTGTGTGTGTGTGTGTGTGCGTGCGTGCGTGTGTGGCACATCGTTCCCGAGAGAGAGGTTTACAAAGGTCACAATATACAAACATTTGACCGGGGCTTGGAAAATTACGATAAGGTGCATTCATCCTTCAAGAATAAGAGACTGCATTATTTACTCATCACGTTGTGTCAGCGCAATAAATAAGGCGCTGAACATAGAGAGAAAATGAGAGTTTTCGAGGTTTGGTGAACCTCAATTAATAAAAATAAGTTTTTGAGGTTTTGGTGAGCTCCAAATAATCAAAGTGAGTTTTTGATGTTTTGGTGCTGTTTTCTACGCTGTGAAACATCGTCAGCGCAATAAATAAGGCGCGGAACGTGGAGAGAAAGTGAGTTTTTGAGGTTTGGCGAGCCCCACCGAGCCCCATTTTCGGTTGCAGAACTCTCTAACCTGGACTACTAACATACATATTGGAATATTTTGTCTCAAGTACCTGCAGAACATACAGCTTAATATAGGCCAATGTAATTTCTTAATAAAGATTAAACGTTTGTATTGGTGTACTGAGCTCTGATATTTCGTTCTACTTCATTTCAATATTAGAAGTGTTGTGAAATTTAGATTGCAAAATTAATCTGGAGTTATAATGACAGTCGTGATCGCATTCTAAGAATCTAAAATGCAATCTTCATTAGTATACACGTCTAAGACGTTCCTTCATTTCAGAAATCATTGAAAAACCAAAGTTAATGAAAAACCCACTGGGTTATAAAATGTTTTTATCAAGTGGGCCCAACTCGAAAAAAACCGTGTGCACTCCAGGGGGCACAGCTGGATTTTTGGCCAGCGAAGTCTCTTTCGAAAAACCGTTATGGTATTCTTCAATCTTAAAAATAACATCTGCTTAGAATTCTTTCTAGAGCATTCATGTAGTTTCCTTTCGCTGTTGTCTACGTATTTGAACTAGTTTCGTGGCTACGTAAAACTATTGCGGATATCTAGACAACCACCATGTAGCCATTATTTCACCATCACCGTTTGCAGTCTTCTACTGTCTGCTGTAACATTCCCGTGGTATCGTTCCACAAAGAGTATTTCCCACCTAACTCACTACTGTTGGATGAAAAAATCTGTAGTTTTACGCCATATAGCATTATGTCTTATTAATTTCATACGTTTTACAAATATAAAAGTTATACTGTAATTGGAAGAAATTTAAAAAAAAAAAAAACAGATAGAATTAATTGCGAGAATGCCTAAACAGTTAATGTTCCGAAAAGAGTGTTTGGGCAATGTGAATGTATCGATTTAGTCGATTTGGATTACATCATTTTTAACAGTGCTGATGAACCAAAGTTACACGTTTAACTGTGTCAAAAGGTGATTTAATCTTGAATCGATCCATTTCGAATTCTGTGCTACGAGTACTTAACACAAATAATAATAATAAACATTAGTATTGTAGATAAGTCACATAAAAAATTGTCATTGCGGTTTGACGTGACTACTCTAGACAGGGGTAGACAAAACAAAAAATAATTTAGGTGCCAGTCATTTTTCTTAGGAGCCCGCTTTTTTGTCTCCTCCAGATATGGTCCAAGAAAGTCATGGATCCAACTAAGATCAAGCTACACATTTTGAAATATGATCTTAAAAGATTTAATTTATTAACACAAGACTGGATTAAAGGTAATTAATTCTTGCGTCGGAGTGGCCTGCCTAAAAAGGCTCTGCTAGTAACAGCATAACAACTACATAATATTGCAATACATGCTAATATTTGGATGATTGTACCATATCGTTGCAAATTTGAAAATTCGGCTAGCAACAGTGCAAAAATTTATAATGGCGTGTTTATTATTCTGATTTAATGATACAGAAAATACACATGAACATAAAAAAACAACACTGTACTCCTCTTTATTCCTTAAACAAAGCAAGACATTTTCCTTTAACTGAACTTTAATTATTACGGGGAAAATAGAACTGGATTAATTCAGCCATTTTCTACCCCTCACTAGACATTGTGGGGGTATTGCACGGGCCAGCCTGTAATCACATGCTCCTAGGTACGTCCCTGCTAGTAAAAGCTGTTCAGCTACAGGCAGAAAATTCTCTAACAGCGCAGAGTTCCAGAACCAGAAAGACAGTCCGTCTATTTTTAGAGAACGAAGACCTACTTCCGCACCGCCTCGCATAAGGTCACCCAACCCTGAGGGGTGAACGCCCTACCTTCGAGCGAGCTGCGGCTCCGAAATCAGGTCTAGGTCAGGGCTGGTCAACAACCCTTGCGCGGCTCGGGAAGACCCGGGGAGTTCGTTGGCCCCGGAGATCTCGTACACGAAATCTACGCTGAGCCGTAAGCGGCAGGGATTAGGCCTAAAAATCGTTACACAACGTTACGGATGCGCCGGAAAAGGAAGGTTTCGTAAAGAGTAAAGCGCGTGTTGGGTCTACGCTTGTACGTACGCTGATAAGTAGATGAGCGCTGTACTGGAAAAATCAATACGTATGTAGTTGTTCAAACAAAGTCATGATTGACAATGTTATGAACACGGATCACTTGATAAAAAAAACTTTGTTTGAAATAACCCAATAAAAATTTTTCATAAGCAAATATTTGTTTAATAGACAAAAAACATTCATTTCGTAACCGTGCACATTTGTCAAGAATTATCAAAAAATTTAGAATCGACATATTTTTTTTGTTTACGGTTTCAGAAAGCTTAACCAACCGTGCAGCAGTTGGTGACCTAGAAACATCTTCAATGACCAAGTTATTTCATATTACAATGTGCACTTGAATTTTTCCTAAATACCAAAAACGTCACGCACTTCTGAAAAATACTTGCTTAGATTAATGGAGGGAGGAATTTGGTGCAATTCTACCCTTCAAGTGCGAGCGTTAAGTGCTCGATTCCTTCCTATTGTTATCCTATCTACGACATGCTCATGCTCTCTCTCTCTCTCTATCTCTCTCTCTCTCTCTCTCTCTCTGTCTGGGTTGTAAAAGGTGAACTTTGAAAACACTCCAAATGTCAACCTCTTTTCCTGGGCTGCAAGCTGACGAGGCTCTGGCGCCTGTCGTTCATATTTGTTTATGACTGTCCCCTCATTCATCTCATAACCACTTATCTTACTTGGGGCAAAGTGAAGGATGGATTTCTCCGATGTAGGATTGTCAAAGAAGCGAATGCAACTGAATGCAATAAATGACCATGGAGAAACAACTAATTAAAAACAAACAACCTCCCACCAAAAGGCCCTCAAAATGAAAATAAAACGTTTTCTGGTTTTACTGAAGACAGAGCAACTATTATGTATACCATCGTCTTCAAGGCCTAGGAAAGAAGAAAATTTGCATCAACCTCGAGCTGATTATGATGTGGAATTCCATTTCAAAACTGGTGTAAGAAATTGTGTTCTCAGCGAAAGGACAAAACTCAAGTTCACATGTTACAAGGCCACGTGGGTGAACTACATAAACTGGCTACTTTCAGTCCTAGGCTTTGGAAAGAATAAATTTTAATAGGTTTTAACTTACTTGTGTCTGAAACATCGGCATCATATCATACCTTACTGTGTAAAGGAGCACTGCAACAATAAGTTTCAAGTTTATGCACAGATAGGCTAATCGGGATTTGACCTTCAGTATAAAGTAACATCCAAACCACCACATGTCTCCTCCGAGTATTGAACCAGGGACCCCTTGCTTACACGGCGACAGCGTTAGAACGATGCCATCGGGGAGGCCCGATAATCATAATTTGAGGGCAAGGAAGAAAGCGCGGTTATGCTTAGGTAATACATCTGACCATCTTTGTTGCCATATGAGGATTCTGAATTAACTTTGACAAAAACAATTGTTACTGGTACAGGAAAATAAGCTCTATCACTTTAAAAAAGGCCGTAACATAAACACAATTATTCTCAATGACAGACTGGTTTCCAAAATTGTTAGTACTATGTACGACTTTGTGTGATGTCATGAAGGTTCTGTGAACTACGTTACTAGGGATAGGGGGACTAAAATTATTAGACAGATACTATAATAAGTACGCTGTTCATGTAATGCAGATAAACTATACAAAATTTAATTTACATGCGTGGAATTAACGCAGTTAAATATTTCTTTTCACAATTTAAAGTGCGTTTCACAAGAACAAAAATGAAACTTCAATCTTACGAAAAAGTGTCTTGCGAGACATATTTTCTTTTCAAGTGTAAGGGTTTACTTTCATTTCCTTCCTGTACATTTTTGTATTTATGCATGTTTGATGTAAGTTGGTGTAACTTTTTTCATGGTCACCAGCAAAACTAAAAAAAAAAAAAAAAAAATAACCAGCTTGCTGTTCATACATGTAAACATTGTGCATTAAAGCAACTAATTCAGTTAGTATTCAAATATAAGTTTCGAAACACTCGTATAGATATGTGTTAATAGGAAATTACGTATGTTATGGTCACCCTCTCCTACATAATATAAGGTCACGATACAGGTCGCTCACCTTCGACAATGCAGTGAATCCAGGCCTACGTGTTTCAATGGCAAGGTGAACGACCGTCAGACACAACCCCCTCCCCCATTCCCAACTTCTCTTTCTCCGGTTGAAGAAGTGCTATATGGGTCACGAAAATGAAGGCCGTTGACCTTTCGGTTCAGCTGATTCGCGCCGGTGGAATTCTGTCGTCATTATTGATTTTTCAACACGCACTTCCTTCCTACTATTCAATCCCACTCTCTGTTCACAGGAGTACGACTCGCGAACGATTCCCAATGAACGACCCGTGGACGGGACTGGGACTATAAAGAGACTTATGCGAGAATAATTCTAACGCTACTTCGTTGTTTTTTTAAAAAAACTTGTGCCTGCACTCGAACATAGGCTTCGGGAGGGGTGGGGTGGGATTGGAACCGATCCGTCGACACCAACGCATCCTTCATTTCAAGTTACAAAAAAGCAGAAAGTTAACCAGTGACGGCGATTGGGTTCCAAAACTGAGAGAAGGGGGGGAAGGGCAGTTTACTTTGCCTTGGTATATAACGTTTAGCATAGTGGAGAAGAAAAGTTGCAAAAAGTGGGGGGAGGGCAACTGTCGAAACAAATAACAAAGTAAAAAAAACTCGTTAGATCGAAAAAAAAGTGTAAAATATAAGAACCAAGTTAGATTTTCATATTTACCATTTAATCCCAAGAATACTCGTAAATGGTTCCAGAATTTGAAAAATACCAAAAATTAAAGTTTTGTATCAGAAGCCGCACAATATAAACTTTATGCCTACAATTTCGCCCTAACTTTTAAAGCTTCCTCTTGAACGATGTGTCTAAAAGATAACAAAATAGAATAACTATGCATTTCAGCACAATAAATGTGTGAAATGTAAAAATATAATGAAAAACAGTTGTCCTATATCACAAAAGAAATTATCAGAGCTCGTCTCGACAAACCTCCAAAACAAAAGAATCAGGGTTCATCTAGACAAACCTCCAAAACAAAAGAATCAGGGCTCATCTAGACAAACCACCAAAACAAGAGAGACAGAGCTGGTCTTGGCAAACCTCCATATCAAGAGAGAGAGGGTTCGTCTCGACAAACCTCCAAAACAAAAAAAGACAGGGCTCGTCTCGACCAACCTTCAAAATAAAAGTCAGGGCTCGTTTTGACAAAACTCCAAGACAAAAGAGTCAAAGCTCGTCTCGACAAACCTCCAAAGCAAAAGAGACAGGGCTCGCCTCCACAACAAGAGAGATCTCGTCTCGACAAACAAAAGTCAGACCTCGTCTCGACAAACTTCTAAAACGAGAGAGAGAGAGAGAGAGAGAGAGAGAGAGAGAGAGAGAGAGAGAGAGAGAGAGAGAGAGAGAGAGAGAGAGAGAGAGAGAGAGAGAGAGAGAGAGAGAGAGAGAGAGAGACCGGTCTCGACAAACATCCAAACCAAGAGAGGTCGTCTCGACAAACCTCCAAAACAAGAAAGCTCGTCTCGTCAAACCTCCAAAACAAGAAAGCTCGTCTCGTCAAACCTCCAAAACAAAAAAGCTCGTCTCGACAAACCTCCAAAACAAGAAAGCTCGTCTCGACAAACCTCCAAAACAAGAAAGCTCGTCTCGACAAACCTCCAAAACAAGAAAGCTCGTCTCGACAAACCTCCAAAACAAGAAAGCTCGTCTCGACAAACCTCCAAAACAAGAAAGCTCGTCTCGACAAACCTCCAAAACAAAAAAGCTCGTCTCGACAAATCCTCAAAACAAGAAGCCACAGCTCGTCAACAAAAATGAGATAGTCCATGCTCGCTCTCATATATGTTATATTATTTGCATTTACGGTCAATTTGCCGACTAGTTTGCCACCAAGCTTTCAAGAGACATATCCCCCAGTCTCCTACCCTGTATCTCTAAGGGAAGGTAGTAGCCACGCCATATTTTTAACAAAAAGAGTTCTTCCAATGAGGGCTGTGTAATGTTTCCAACAGGAAAAAAAAAGGAAGCTTCGATGTGTTGCAATCCGTGCTGGTGGAAGGCAGAAAGGTGATATTTTTCGCTCTACGAAAGCGGAAAAGAGAAACGCAAGTGAAAAAAGCCGACACTGCATGTGAAACCAACACACGCAATCACTCGAAAGATTCACTCACATTCTTCACTGACCTCGCTCAACACCGGCGTATTTCCTCTACCCCCTCGAGCGTTACAGAGCACCCACGCATGGCGCAGCAACGGGCATTCTGAAGGGCACGGCGCCGAAAGAAAAAACGAACCGAGACGGAAAAATAGCTCCGAAAACTAACAAGGCTATTTAGAAACTTCTTTCCCTTCCCATTAGACTATTTAAAACACAGCTGGAACTGTAAAAATTGTCTCGAGCATAGCTAACACACAAAAAAACAAAAAACAGTTGCTGTACAAACATCGTAAGCACTCTGAAATCCTTTTAAATTTTCTTTGCTGGTATGAAGACGCATTCACAAATATTAATGAGATGGAAATGCGTGTATGTTTACTGTGTAACCGTATAGAGTAATATGAGAATAAGTATTATCATGCACATTGTCCATCACCACGTTTACTTTTTCCGTTAACGCGATGATAGCTTCAAAAATTGAAACAAAACACCAAACAAGCTGCTCACATCATCTACACCACCATACATAAATATCTAGTCCTTAAAAACACATAGGATGCAAGAGAAAATTAATGAAATTAGTCATGGACAATTTGCCCAGCAATACTTATGCATTGTACTGTACAAACCACAAGGTCCTTGGGTTATTGATATTTCTTTAAGAACTGGCCGATGACACTCCACAACATCGTACACATTCTGTTGTAGCGAGTGTATTATAATGGAAATGTACTGAACCTTCAATATAAAATAGCGATAGAAAGTTGATTAGCCAATTAGTAGGGACATAAATTTATGGTAAATAAAAACTGAGGAGAGTGGTACGGTATATACCAGCGGTGGAAAAAAAAATTGGCACACACTTTTTCATCATGAGAGGAAACAACATACAAAAGAGCTATAAATTGATAAACTATTTCTTCATTTTTATATACTATCCCACATACACAAGTACCTAGCTGTCCAACCAAAATAAAACATCAACAGAAAATCACTTCATTTCTAAATTGCATATTCGGGGGAAGCAAGGAATGCAGCTTGACAGGGAGCGAAGTTTTCGAACTCAGATTATGTTTATGGGAAATCCCAATTTGCAGCGTCTTCCTGATGTGATCGAAGATAAAACGTTCTTCAGCTGCAAGTGGTAGGAAACTTTAGGCAAACGTTTCGTTATAAATCGACAGTTTGCGCGCACAACCTCGATTGCCGGTTTTTGCAGGTTTTCTACTTAATTTGATGATATAACGGTTATTTCGCGAAAAAACGTTCATTTCGTGGAAAGCACACATTTCGCATTACTTCGCGAATAAAACTCATGCATATTTCATCATTGGGGGTGTAGTTATGTGCAGAATGTTCAAAATTGCATCTTTTTTTTTTTTTTCCACATTTCGCGATTTCGCGCATCGCGAAAATTCAATGTCCCTACCAATTAGCCATCTCTATAAGGCTGTTAGTTTACCTTTGTTGATATACCTTGCCAATGTACAAGGTATTAAACAAATTTGGGGGGATTTCTTTAAGTATTTCAGATAGTTAAAATAAATTTGCGATTGAATCGAAGAAATAAAGAAAAACGGTTGTGACAGATATGAACTAATCTTCAGTATCGAGAAAAAAGAACCTCCCCAAGGATATAATAATATTAGTAGTGATAATAAATTGAGGGGTCTAGTGAGAGAGGGAGCTATGCCAAGAAATGGAAATAAATTGAGTTTTCTAAAGCATTGCGTTGAGTCATAATTTGTACAACAAAGGGTAATTTTTTTCCTGAACATATTGTTTGGTAAATTATTCAAAAGGAAAAATATGAATTTCAATATAAATACCATTTATTATGAACATGTATGGTATATTGTTGTAGTATACCAACGTGGAAAAATCAATCTAGCACATCAAATACTTTGAACAAGGCTTAAATACTTTTGCCTGAGTGTAAATCATGTTCATAGGGTTACATATGATCTACATAAAGACAACTTCATATGTCTTCTGGAGGATCTTCACTGTCCGTTGTTTATGTGGATTTTAGTTTTTGGTAAACACCATGAAGAACTGGAGGAATATAAGGCATTATTGCCATGAGATCTTTTAACTTCAGGGCTGATATTAAATCTAGCACCGGTTACTGCAACACAACCTCTGCCACTCCTATTGCAGACACCATCAGTAAGTGGCATAGCTCCTTCTCTCACTCAAAATGCTGATGAGGACGTATTCAAGACCTCAGAAAATCTGCTGCAGAACAAGCGGGAGCTACGCCACATGGTTGTAGTTCACATGATAGATGACAGATGGTAGAAGACTGAAAATGGCAAAAAATAAAATTTTCAAGATTTGTGGCATAGCTCCCTCTCTCACTAGACCCCTCAATTGTCAATAAAACAATACTTTATTAGTAATTATTCAATATTATATCAGCAGTTTGACCCACCTGCAAAAATTTTTGGCGACGCCCATGGTCAGGGAAGCTGGGTAGAATAACACTATTTTACAGAGGTAAGGTTTTTCTGTTGTCTCGTCTTCATCTTTAAAAAGCAGTCTTCTTACCTTCGGTGTGTCAGAGAATGAATGATTTGATACATAGTTTTTCAGTATGTTAATGTCTAGTTATATAATACGATATTATAATATCACATAGAAAATTGAGGACATAAAAACTTGCAGCATTTGCCAAGCAGTTTTTCTTTGAGTGCAACGCTTAAACCAGCACATAATCCTATTGTCGACGTTATCTGGTTTCCTATACCAGAACCGCCCATCCTTTCTCTCTAGTAGCAACAAACATGTAGTTTCAAGAGTTTCGGGGGGCAAATTTGGAGACAAGTTATCTCTACATTTTTTTTAATTATGTAAGTTATATTATAAATTATATATTGAGATTTTAAATATGTAGCAGAAATTTTAATGTATAATAAAAGGTGCAGAAAATTTTGGGAAGTTTCTGATGAGCTAATACAACCCCTCCCCCCAAACCTCCCTCCCTACCAAATTAATTCTATAAATTGTTCTCTATTTGTCGGTCAATTGTCTGATAGTAAAAAAAAAATCGAATCAATACCTGTTGATCACTGAAAAACTATTACAGGTATACTGAGATTATCTTTGTGAAAACTCCGTTCTGCATTTGCAGCTTTCGAGTAAGTCACAACTCCCGAAGTTCCCAATCAACAAGCGAGCCACTGACGTCATCGCAACCTATCACCTATCGCTAACCCTCTTGTTAACACTTTGGTAATTCATTAACTATCAAAACAGGTCCGTATTGTTAATTTCTTGGTAATTATAAACAAAGAAAATTTGGCAGCCTTCACAAAATTTAGTAATTTTGACCAGTTCTTTTGGGTAACTAATGTGCACGATTACTAAAAAGAATTTTGTTCTCGTGAACAACCACTTTTTTATGGCCTATTTACACAAATATTTGGTTACTCGAAACTACTTTTTGATTATTCCGAAGAATTTTTTTATCTGTTGCGTGACAAAACTGAAATGCATACCTATTCTACTCTGTTCACGGGAAAGGGAAATATTTTAGTTTATGGAAATATGAAGTTTAGTTGTATGACCCTTAACATATAAAGTCTCATTTTGGGGATGTAGAAAACCCCCAAACTCCTAGTACAGTGGGATGCATAAGTATTGCTCAGCAAATTGTCCATGAATATTTTCGATGGTTTTAATCTTCATCCTACGTATTTTTAAGGACTGTATTTTTACGTATACTCGTTCAGAGGTTGTAAGCATATTGTTTGATTGTTTGGCGTTTTGTCAGTTCTTGAAGCAGTCATTGCATAAACAAAGGGAGTAAACGTGGTGGACAATTTGCTTGGTAATACTTATGGATCCCACTGTACATTTAATACCATCTCATATTAATTTGTTCGACCAAACTCATTGTTCCCTTTGACAAGTCTGCTCTAATTACAAATAAAACCAGGGCGATATTTGAAGGAAGATGAGAGGAAATTTCCTCTCTGGTTGCTATTTTTGGGCGCTTTGGGGCGAAACTAGATATGTATGCATGAGTCAGGCCCGTACCCAGGATTCTTGTTTTGAGGGAGGAGCCACACCCAAAATTATATATATATATATAAAAGAGAGAAAGATATTACAAAATAGTTCAAATAGTTCTGGGTTCCGCAAATTAGCAATGTTTTCAAATTTCCTTCAATTTTCTTATGCGAGCGGCATTAAAAACTAATGATAATTGTATGTTTAGAAAATAATATATGTACAGTATTTATAAATTAAATGTTGCGTATTAGCAATTACTATTGCAATAAAGAACATGTATAAATGTGAGTTAACAAAGAAAAAAAATAAAAGAGACACTTTTGTATCACGACTGCAGTTCGAAAAAGTCGGGACAGGGATTAAAAGTAATGGACTGTCCCGACGTCTGGTAGCCTTGCATCAATGGTTATAAAACTAAAACCATAGAATGCTAAAACTACCCAATATTGCAGACCAGAGACTTCTACACAAGACACACATTCATTTATGCAAGAACAAAACTGACATTTTTAGAAATTTGAAAAATCGACGATGTTATTTTCGTAGTGTTTTATAGGTTCACATTTAAATATTGAGGGGGAGGGAGCATGGCCCCCTCGTGTGTATAACCCGATGGTTCAAGTGCACTTACCCTCCTTCTCCCTCTTTACTGGAATTCTTTCAAATGCCACACTAATTAAAACGAACATGTTATCGAGTATCATTTTACTTACGCCTTTGCTAATTTTAAATAAATGTTAGGAAATTAAAGGTCCTCCCCGCTCATTTGCACCCTAGTTTCATCACAACAAAGCTTAAACAGCCACCCCATTAACGTTCTCCACGTCCCTCTGTACACCTTCAAAGCAACAAGGTGGAAACAACAATACAAAAGCAGCAATTACGAAACAATAATTTTCGCCAGCTTTCTCTCCAGGTTAAGGGAATTTCGATTCGCACAATGACGCCACTAATAACTCCCTTACGCAACTGTCCTTGAAATATGAATTTCCCGTCCAAAGCTAAAAATATTACGTTGAAACATAAGGTTACATCATCCGTGTACCCCGGCTCTGAACCTTGTCTGCATCGCTGTTACGGACAAAGGAGTGCTGAACTACGATGATACAGACACATGTATACAGGGTGTCTCATGAGTAATGCCGCAAACTGACACAGTTGAAAGTACATGATAATAGAAGCAAAAAGGTCTCAGTAAACATGGGTCTGCAAACGAGCCGTTTTCGAGATAATTGCGAATGTGTGGTTACAAGCCGCCACTGACTTCATTGTTTGTAAACGTCGTCCTAGTTGGTAAAATGCTAATAATGTGTGGTTAGAAGCCGTCACTGATTGCATTTTGTAAACACAGAGTGCTTTACTCCTTGCGCGTTCCGAGGTTTGCTCTTTGTTTACAAAACAGAACATCCATCGAACCCGGAACCACTCGCGTTGTAGCGCGTTGCGATAACCACTCCGTCACGGAGGTCGGCAAATAGTTCGATTTTGTCTAGGCGTGTTGACGTGTGGAAAGCTATGTTCAAAATAGATATCATTCACAGGATCTAATTAAATCTTGCAGTTTCCTCAGGCCAACATCATTAAATTATTTTGGTAAGGGTTGATTTTCATTGCATTTTCAACATTGAAAAATTCCAATTAATACTAATTTGGAAATGAATATACCAGAAGAACATAAACGATGAGCTAGCATTAAAGCAAGTCCACCATTTCGATGTCTAGAGTATTGCATACGGAAAGCTGATACAATTAATTTGATTTTAATTAAGTTGGTTGGAGAAAAACTAGTGAATTAATATATTAATTCATTGTATTATTATTATTGTATTGTATTATTGCATAATTCACCAATTCTGTCACCTGAACAGATGAAAGAGTGGCACAAAGACGTCAACTTGTCGACGAAACATTCAATATATTCATTCACACTCCAAATACATGCAAAGCCTGTAATTTTGTGTTTATAAATAAAATTTGCTGCGCAAACTAAAATGGTAATTATGAGGAAGGGGTGACGGGTGAGAAATACTGGTGTAGAGGACACCAAGACAAACAAGCGCACCGAGTTGCTCTACCGATGTTTCTAAAAACACACACAACTACGTGATTTTACAGGGTCCACCTATATGCACTCAACCTTGGACTCGACACATGCCATATCCTGCAGCGACATTGAAATCTCGTGCAAATTTCCTTTCCATTTCGATAGCATTAACCTATCCCGAAGTTTTGCTTTCTTTATCCTTTGAAATGTAACCAATACTCGGAAGGTCGCTCTTGGCATGGAGGTCGACCTTTACGAAACGGCATTGGGCTTCGGAGGTGACGGAGAGCGTGGCCTCTTGCAAGGGGATCAGATCCACTTGTTTGCAATACGTCGCTGCGGTGGCATTCGGCTCTTACCTGGAAAATATCTAAGGCCTCAAGGCTGGACACTTGTCTGGGGTCTGCTCGCGTGCTTTCAGTGTGAAGATATAAAAAGTAACTTGAAAAATAATGCAAATTCATGTGGAACTTTTACCGATTGCAAGATGGGTTTAATTTGATTTTTCTTTTATTTAGCGTCACTTCTCTTCCACTTTTGGCTAATCGCGACGATGAGGATTATTGATAATGAAATTCATGAAGGGGCACTCACAAAAACACCCATGAACAGGCCGGTATTCATACCCAGGAACCCTGGCGGAATTGTACGATGGGAAATAAGAATATAACTGATACTAACCTGCTGCAAATAGACGCGTAAATTATAACTGGAAGTTGCGTGGTATCTTATCAGAAAAAAGAAAGCGGGTGCGTGGCATGACACCACCAAAAAATGAAGGAAGCTGCGTGGCACGTAACCACCACAAAATGAAAGCAGCACCATGGTACCGCACTACTAACTAACTCTAGCCTTCTTAAACCCGAAGGTTCATGGCTGCAGCAACACAGGCCTTCAATCTGTCCCTATCCTGAGCAAGAGCTATATACTCCTATCCATCCCTACCAATTTCCTTTAGGTCCATCTCAACGTTGTCCCTCCATCTTCGTCTTGGCCTTCCTACAAGTCTCTTACCATCAGGTTTCCCAACAAGAATCCTCTAAATTCCTCTTTCCTCTCCCATTCGTGCCACATGGCCTGCTCACCTAAGTCTTCTTGATTTAATCATTCTAATAATATCTGGACATGAATACAAATTATGTAGTTCTAAATTATGTAACCTTCTCCACTCACCTGTCTCCTCATCCCTTTTAGGTCCAAATATTTTCCTAAGGATATTATTTTCAAACACTCAATTTATGTTCCACTTTCAATGTAAGGGACCAAGTTTCACACCCGTATAATAATACAAGCAAAATTACTGTTTTGTATATTTTAACTTTTAGTTTCTTAGATATTAAACGAGAAGACAAAAGTTTATGAATAGAAAAGTAACATGCATTTCCTGAATTAAGCCTACTTTTTATTTCCTCTTTAATATAATTTTCATATGTTAATATTACTCCTAAGTATTTGAATTTGTAAACTGGTTCAAACGAGTTATCAATAATTAGATTTTGATTATTACCTAACACTTAGTTTCGGCCTGTAAGCATATATTTAGTTTTCTCTTTGCTAACTTCCAAACCTATTTCTTTAGCAGTTTTGAAAAATATTTTAGCACCGCACTACAACTACTACTAAGAAAAAAAAAGGCCATCTGCGTGGCAGTGTATTCCCATAAAGAACACAAGATCAAAATTCGACCACGGCGACAGAAGTCACGTTGCTGTCAAAAAAATAATAGCTGCTATAATAGGTTTGGTTAATGCTGGTCTTTTAGGCAAGAAATTCGCTTCCCTATGCAAACCAATTCCAGCGAAACGTCCCTCTTCCCCGGTACCTACTGAATACTCTTACCCAATTTTGAGCCGCACGAATTAGAAATGTTGGGTTAATAAATACAGAAATTGCAAACAAACATTTCATATTAGAGTCATGATACACAAATATAGCATAGAGAAACGCTATTTCCAGCTAGTAATGCTGTCTCGACAATCAAATGCTTTCCTGATCTGCCTCAACGTTGAGCACCGCGTGGCAACCAACCACTTACCGTTACGCAGGGGTGGGGCAACTGCAGGTATGTTGATCACCTGCCCTCCGAGGAGAGAAAAGAAAGGAGGTCGAAGAAACGCAGGTTTCTGACCTCCAAGCTAACGGGTGCGTCTTCGTCAAAACACGTTGGACAGTTACACAAGAGTGCACTCTCCAAAGTCCACAAAAAATTCCCCCTCAAATCCCTCCATTCACATGCAAAATTTACATTAGAGAAAAATGTTGCCCGTCTTGGCAACAAAAATCCCTCCTCGCAGTATAAAAATCCCATCACGTGAGGAAATGTCTATCTGTACACTCAAAAATTTACAAAAACTTATGAAATGTTGGCGTTGGAAATTAGTTATGAAAATATTTCAGGTTATATTTCGTCTTCCACGTCGTCCCTTAGCCTCTTAAGATAACCGCGACCATCATGATGAATGGTAAATTGACGAAATAAATGCATTACCCAGGTTTCAAACCTAGGATCCTTAGCTTATCAGCGCTATGCTAACATGATTTCAGTTATTTATACAAAATAATCAATGTCAAAATCAGCTGCAACACACTCGAAGAATTCCACTTTCGAGTACCGATGCACACAACACGGAGCACAAGCTAATTTTACATAAGAAAACCAAGACTAACAATCCAAAATAGATATTTCTACAGACTTCCCACACAATATAATGATCTCTCATCAAGTATTGATATATTTTCCTCGGAGTTTGCCTTTCGGTCTTCTAGCAGAAGAAATACTTGTAAATAATATCAAACAGTGCTATCTTTTACTTATTTTTTGTTAATATTTGTTCATTTTTGTGTAATTTTGTAATTTGCGCAGGCTCTTTTGCCTGTTGTTCCACTATAGAATCAGCTTGAACATAAATAGTTACAAAGTGACTCATGTTTATTATCTTCTCTCATTCAGTTAAGATCATTTTGCCAGTACTGACTGGTTCTGAGCCTGTGTTCTCTTTCTGGCAAAATATTGTTCTCCACACATTACTTTTAATGCATATTTTCCCCGATCAATCAACGTAGCAATTAAATAGATGCATTTGGAACCCCGTCCGGATATTTGTACTGGTTACTTACTGTGTTATCTTTCTAGGTATTTCTCTGTTTCCTTGTCCCTACGTACACTTTCTAAAATTCTAACGCATGCCAAATGTATTCGAATCACGTTAAGAACAGATTAAATAGCCTTTACTTTCGATTGCCACTATTCACTCAGTTCTTACAGATACAAGATGGCGTCTGTATATTATTTGGCTGTCATGGCGATTTTGATTTTTGGAGACTTTTAACGTGTTAGGCCCGCTTTAGACGAAATCACTTTCCTTAGCATTTTTCTTAACATTTATGCCATGGCATTTTTCAAGGATAGGATCTGTCTTATTTCTGTAGCATTTATCTTAGTATAACCAATCAGAAGCGACCTCTAGGTCACGAGTAATGGCGGCCGCGTGGGATGTAAACAACGTATCACTTCACATTTTTAAAAGCCGATAACTATTCAACCGAGAGGAATGAAGTTTCCTATAAAACGGTATTAGGTACAAAGCAATGGTGTTGCTTAAATACATACTTTATAACGTTAACATTACACGTATGGAAGAATGACTTAGGCGTTTCAATTGTGAACACAGTGGGTGCACTCACCATAGATGCTGTAACTTGACGTTCCTTTCGTGCTGTATATATTATACGTACATTGTAATCGCAAAAACTAACCGAAATCTTACATGAAATGCTTGCGTGTAAAAGTATTATCTGGTATAATATTTTTGGAAGAATTTACATGGTGGCATTTATGCTAGAAAAAAATGTCAAATGAAATGCTTCCGTCTAAAGCAGATCTAATAGTAAGTCTTCACCAAATTTCTGGTTTACAAGCTATGGTGGAAGCCTTGCCTTTAAAAAATGCATATCCATGCTTTGTCGCTCAGTCGTGAAGTTTTCAGGGCTGTTGCCGTGCGAAATGGAAATAAAGATGTAACAATAGCGACACACGTACATTGCAGGGGGCGGATATGTAACAAGATGCAGAAAGAGGAAGCATGTTCCGCTGTCACGTGGATCGGTGTTGCGTACACCTTTTCTTTCTGCCACGCTGCACAACATTCGTGTCACGGTCAGAGCGAGCAGGCTGCACCGGCATGGCCTCTGATGCAAAAGGTCGCTTTCTAAATATGTCTCTCGGTGCTGTAGGAAACTGCCTGTCTTGATACGATGCCCGTCCTTCGCCCACGCATGTAGCACTCGCTCATCCAGCGGAGACAGTGTGGCCGTGGCCTGTATGTTTCCGCCAAGTAACACCACCTACCGGCTGCAAGCCCTGCACATTGCACAAGTGGTCAATGTGTCACTCAGAAGAGGTTGGCGCTGCGAAATGTGGGTGGGTAGGTTGCAGTGGGGAAAAAAGTTATACAAGTGTGTCTTTAGAAACACATAAGTAGACAATTTACATGCAAGGTAAAAAAAAAAAAGTGTGGGAGGAAAAGAGACCACAGAGTGAAATAGAGAGAAATATAAAGAGAAATGGAAGAGATAGGGTAATCTAAAGACACGAGAGAAAGATGAAATAAAGAGAGTGAAATAAGAATATAGATAAGAGACAGAGGGGAGTGAAAGATAAGAGACAAGATACAGAGGGAAAAAGAGAGTGAAATATAGAGACAAGATACAGAGGAAAAAGAGAGTGAAATATAAGAACAAGATACAGAGGGAAATTTTAAAGACAAGAGAGAAGGGAGAAAGTGAAATACATAGATGAGAGAAAGAGTGAATATAAAGACAAGAGACAGAGAAAGAGTGAAATATAAAGACAAGAGACAGAGAAAGAGTGAAATATATATACAAGAGACAGAGAAAGAGTGAAATATATATACAAGAGACAGAGAAAGAGTGAAATATATATACAAGAGACAGAGAAAGAGTGAAATATAAAGACAAGAGACAGAAAGAGTGAAATATAAAGACAATAGACAAGGAGAAAGTGAAATATAAAGACAATAGACATGGAGAAAGTGAAATATAAAGACAATAGGCAGAGAAAGAGTGAAATATGAATACAAAAACACGGAGAAAGAGTGCAATATTAAGATAAGAGACAGAGTGAAATATAAAGACAAAATACAGAGAGAGAGTGAAATATAAAAGACAAGAGAAGGAATTAAATAGAGACGAGAGAAAGATAAATATATAGACAAGAGAGAAAGTGAATATAAAGACAAGAGGGAAGAGTGAAATACAAATACAAGATTAATTGATTTGCTTTATTTTACTTCGCTTTTGTGCTACTTTTGGCTAATTGCGAAGATGGGGATGAGTGATGATATGATGAAATTGATAAATGAACTCTCACAAATATCTATGCCCAGGCCGGGATTCGAACCTGGGACTCCTGGCGATAAAGACAAGAGATAGGGTGTGTTTGTGTGAACAGACAAGACAAGAGACAGACACAGAGAGAGAATGAATGAAAGTTCAAGACGAGATACTGTGAAACACAAGGTCAACACAAGCGAGAAAGAATGGAAGAGACACTACAAGAGAGATTCTGAGGTAATAGGTTATATGCCCCACCCCAAACCCGGAAAAGTGAGCACACACTGCATATAAATGAAAACATTGAGTGTTGCAACTTTCAAACAACAGGTCGTCTCTACCAGAGCTGTCGAAGCCCTTCGTTAAACCGACAATCTACTCTTTGGGGGGAAAAAATCCACGTATGTCATGGGTGCCGCCAGCGAAGTAGTATCCACAAGCTGTTACATCATGCGACAGAATGCACAGGAGACGCCTGATTTCGGTATAGGTCAAACAAGAAATTCGAACGAGAAATCATAAACCATGGGGGTACGCTGATATCGCATCAAGGCCTGCTCAGACGCTGTATGCATACGTGCAAGGTCAACAATGCAGGAGTTGCCTTGCAATAAGAGGTTTTTTAAAGCCTTTTTTCCGTCGTGGGTGCAAGAGCATTAAACAATGGCTCATAGTTTACGAGTTGCCAACCTTCACGAAGGCGATCCTTGAGCTGGTGCATAATCGCCTGTCCATTTTTTTCCCAGTGCTGCGACTTGTAAGGCATCGAGGATATTTCGGATGACTCAACTTTGTCTCCTTCCGAAGGCAAGTTTCATGTATAGTAAGTATACCCATCAACAACGTTCGTTTGACATCATTATGGTGCACTTGCATACGCAGTAGGTTTTTTTTTCTGGAGAGGCTGGAATTGTAAATGTGGGCAGTAGTACATAGCTGCTTTCTACGGAGGCGGAATACACAATAACATATTTCGTATATTGAGATATTTTTACTTTTAAAAAAGGGGTCATTTCCAAGGAGATTTTCATTTACCACTCTGGGTTTTCCATGATTTTCTCAAAAATTTCGGAAGGGGATGTAGCTCCATCAGCATCCCGCCCCCTCCAAGTACGCCAGTGCTGTGGTGCCGATTTAACCCTTACCCGAGGTCGGGGCTCCCATGCTCATCACCTCTCGGTCTTTTAATTATTCAACTGTGATAAAAAAAAACAAGATGGCGCAGAAAAAAAAAAGTAAGTCACAAGTAGCTACAGTCTTGACGATTATCGGAAACTGCGTTCTGACAAGAAAATATCTATATTTGCACGCAGGTTATTATGTAAGCGGGGAAGCCTATAGAAAAACGATCGCTGTAGAAGGGAGAGCCTTGTAATGGGACTGTGAAGAACCTTTACGTTGCGGGTTGGCTGATTGGGTACTCGTAGATGAAATTAATTGATTAGGAATTCTTTTTAAATTTTGCCATTGATGATTTTATGCAAGAATTTCATGTCTGCAGTTAGCGACGGATGTGTGGCAGCTGGATAATCAAAACAGACATATCTGTAATTTCCACGGTTTATTGGACATCGCTGTAGTGACACGTTCAACACACGTTTACTGTTCCATAAAAAAATATGTATAAAATCGGTTTCGCAATGTGAATTGAGAATGATAATAGGTTTTAAAAACAGCTGCGAAGAGCTTCCAAACAAGACCACAATCACATTTGTAGGGCTATCCAATATTACGAAAGAAAAGGTTGTTTCAGAAAATTCATAATGTTTTTTGGCAGATTCAAAAAATCTGAAAATTAAGAATTGTACTTAAAACCTCTCTTCCACCTGCAGCAGATTTAAATTTCATCAGGATTGGACCACAACTTTTTTTTATACATAGAATTTCAAAGCGAGCGGTTGTTTGGAAAACACACACACACACACACAAAAAAAACGGTACTTTTTGATTCATCTCACGACGATAAACAATTTAAGGATACTCGGGAAGCGGGGGTGATGTGATCAGCATCACGCCCCTGACCGCCTTTACCCCCCAGGGTTTCCCCCAGGTACCCATGTTATTCGACGCTGGGTGGGCGCCGGGGCCGCTTCCATCGTTAGAAAAGTTCCCGGATTTGAACCGGCCGGGGATCGAACCCGGGACCTTGAGCATGGTAGTCAGACGCGTTACCGACTGAGCCACCGCGGCCACAAGAATTAACCAGGATGATTTAATTCTCCGAAGTACATTAACTTCGTCCTTGCAATGGACGGAGAATGCTGGCAACAGTGTCCGCAAGAGAAAGTTTCAGGAGACCAGCTGAATTCATTTTGCGCGTCATTGCAAGGTCTTCCTACTGAGTTACACAAGGGTGCTTACCACCCAGTGTTTAGAGCGCGAGAAGGCTATCTCTACTCAACTGTTGCAAACTTGTACGAATTCAACAACGGTAATACAACCGCTTACGAGGTTCTTCCTGAAGCCAGATATGTAGGCAACCAGAGGGTAGGCAAAAATGTATATCCCACTTTGATTTTTAAAACATTAGTTTTTTGATTCAATGAAATAAAATTTTGGGGTGCGTCAACACTTGGGTTATTCGCACCCGTCACATTATACGGGGCCGAGCCCCTAACTAAAAGCGACATGTGTGTCAGAGTACAGAAATCTACTTACCGAGGCTAAACTCTTGAGGCTGTAAAGGGACACATAACAGTTGGGCTGAAAAGTTCGTAGGCTGACTCATAGATGGCGTTACTAGAATTAAATCCATGTGATTTTTACTTAGTACTAACCTTCAAAAGATACGTGTATAAATTTCACAGCTGCCGGATAATTAGTTCGTGAGATATAGCATTGTGAGTGAAGCAGCTTTTGTTATTGTGAAAAAATGGATAAAAAAGAATTTTGTGTGTTAATAAAGCATTGCTTTTTGGCGAAAAAAAATACTGTTGAAGCCAAGGCTTGGCTTGATAAACATTATTCGGACTCTGCACCAGGAAAATCAACCGTTGAGATGTGGTTTGCTAAATTTAAACGAGGCGAAATGAGCATCGAAGACGATGCACGCAGTGGACGCCCCAAAGAGGCTGTTACCGACGAAAACATCAAAAAAGTCCACAAAATAATTTTAAATGATCGTAAAGTGAAGTTGATCGAGATAGCTGAGACTTTAAAAATATCAGAGGAACGTGTTGGACATATTGTGCATGAATATTTGAACATGCGAAAGCTGTGTGCAAAATGGGTGCCGCGCGTGCTCACAATCGATCAAGAGCAACAACGTTTTGATGATTCGGAGCAATGTTTAGCGATATTCAACCGTAATAAACACGAATTTTTCCGTCGATATATTACAATGGATGAAACATGGCTCCATGACTACACTCCAGAGTCCAATCGACAGTCGGCCGAGTGGACTGCACGTGATGAACCGAATCCAAAGCGTGGAAAGACGCAACAGTCGGCTGGCAAGGTTATGGCATCAGTATTCTGGGATGCGCGTGGTATTATATTCATCGATTACCTCAAAAAGGGCCAGACCATCAACAGCGATTATTACATAGCGTTGTTGGAGCGTTTAAAGGATGAAATCACGAAAAAACGGCCCCATTTGAAGAAGAAAAAAGTGCTGTTTCATCAAGACAATGCACCGTGTCACAAATCAATGAAAACGATGGCAAAATTATATGAATTAGACTACGAATTGCTTCCCCATCCACCATATTCTCCAGATCTGGCCCCCAGTGACTTTTTCCTGTTTGCAGACCTTAAAAGAATGCTCGCTGGAAAGAAATTTAGCACTGATGAAGAGGTAATCGCCGAAACTGAGGCCTATTTTGAGGCTAAAGAGAAATCGTACTATAAAAATGGCATCGAAAAATTGTATGACCGCTATAATCGTTGTATCGTCCTCGAAGGCAACTATATTGAATAATAAAATCGAATTTTGTCAAAAAAATATTTTTTACTATGTTAGCCTACGAACTTTTCAGCCCAACTGTTATAAGGACAAAAAAACAGGGCAACACACAATCCTACAGAGTATTATACAGGCCGTAGGTCTAAACGTCAGTCTCGTTGGCTTTAAACACTGCAGCTACCGGGAAGTACTACATGAAAATGAAGATATGTCTTGGTCAGCCCTTACAAACATTAATTTTGAACAGCGTTTTGATCAAAACAGATTAGAAGTTCGTATTCACAAGTAAATTTTTTACCTGTTTTTCTATTTAATGTAAAATCATGTGTTTTTGAGAGTGCCGTATGCAGGGTCCAAAATCTGGACTATCACGCGTGATCTTAAGCTGTAGAGAAAAGGAGAAGACTTACGTTCCGTTCAACGCCGTATATAGTCTTAATTGGTTACACACGTTCACATCGCTCGTTCTCGGAGTCTTCAAGGAAGCCACGTTGTCATTCTAACGGTAGAGAGATAAGATTGATATCAACAAAATCATTATACTCATCATCATCTTATTGAAAAGAACAATTTTATCCACAACTTCTAACAGACTTATCTTCTATATTTTAGTCTCTGGGCTTCAAGCTTCGCACATAGCTTAGCCAGCCTGAAATTTAAGCCTCTATTTTCTAACCTGTAAAACGGGGAAATTTTGTACAAGAACACACGACCGTATTCATAGATAAATAATAAGAGGGCTTCAAGTTTCAGTAGTCCGATGACAGTAACACCTGTAATATTAATAACTATTGAATGTGGATGTTACTGACTAATGGCAAACTGGTTAATAACTATATTATTATTGTCTTTACAATTTCTAATTAACATTTCTAACACATCGAAGTGCACTATTTACAATTACATTATTTTTTCATTATGTACAGTCACCGGTAAAAGAAATGGGATACCTAAATCCTGAAATACTGGCTTCACTCCTATGTGTTATGTGTGTTGCCTACCTCTACGGCTATATCAGAGAAGCCAATATCTTGCAATGTCTCAATTTTTATTGCCAGTGACCGTACATGTAGATTATTTTTATTTTCAAATTATACCTGTGCGTTGTCATTACTTGGAAAATTATACGAGTTATTGATATTTTAGTTTATATAAAACACACGCGATTCTGAAGATACGATTGATTGATTTGGTGTTTTTAATTCCACTTATGCACAGTAAGGCTAATCGGAACTGGACCTACAGTTTAAACTGGGATCCAAACCACTATGTGCCTCCACCGGGTATCGAACCCGGGACCCCTTGATTTGGACCCGTGAAACCCTCCCTTTATATACGGCAATGCGTGAACACTACAAGTTGGGACTCTGAAGCTGTTCTGTTTTGTAAATGCCATAAAATACATCGATAACAGCAACATTTTAATTTCAAATCAATTTTAAAAAAGACATTGCCCTGTCCAAATTAAAGCGTTTGAAATCTGCCTGGCATTAAATTTTAGATTTTGGTATCTGGATTAACTTCGAGCATTGTCATCATATCTTTCTTTGAAACACGACACTGCTCGCGACCTCTCACACCCAATTACGTAACGGAAATTCACTGCAGCCAGAAATCTCGGCGAAGCGAAACGAAAAACAAAACATCTTTCCACGAAGTTCAAAAAGGGGGGAGGGCACGCAAGGGGTCAGAATAACTTGGAAGGCGATCCAGGGTTGAGACTCCGCCACCAAATTAACTCTTACAGCTGCACATGTGACCAAACTTTGATCCGGCAGTGGGTCAAAGAGGCAAGAAACTATTTCATCGTCAAGCGATGAGAACATGTGCTTCCACGTGCGAATTACGTCACAAAGGGCGATATTAGGATAACCACAAAAAGTTAAGAATGTGAACAGATGCTTGATATATGTGTCTGCCGGACCACTTCGATGGTGTGGTGGTAACGCTGTCACTTTGTAATCAAGGGGTCTCTGGTTAAAACATACATTACCAAATACAGGGTAATTCAAAATGAATGGTACAACTTTACACAGTTATTATGACAAGGCATCAATATAAAGAAGAACTCTGGAAGTTTTACTCACATGACTCACATTGTAAAGATTCACGTGTAACGTGGAAAAGTTCCAAACGATAATCAAGCACTTGCTATGCACGAGACAGCAAGTCGTCGTTAAGGGTTTCGAAGGCACTAACAATTCGCAGTTGTAACTTTGGCAAATCTTTCGGGAGGGTGAAACATATACATTACTACCGAAACGCATGCGTAAATGTCTTTGCGCCATTGTGATTGAATCAGTTCTCGATAGCTCCAAAACACAATACGCCTTCTACTGGTCATTAGCCATTTTGCGACACTGGCGATCCTGGTGGAGCATCGGCTAAGCAGAATAAGCCCCCTAAGTGGGAATAGGACTTCCAGAGTTTTTCTTCATATTGATGCCTTGTCTGATTTTCTATCATAAATAGTAACGCCATAATATGTGTAAAGTTGCAGAATTCATTTTCAACTACCCTGTATATATGTGCATTATATTGCGACTCGATGCGAGTTGAGGCAAAGCGCATTGAGGAGCGAATGTGTAACCCCAAGATCATCTGGGTTCGAGTACTGACTTGAGTAAAAAGTTGGTCAATGTTTCTTTTGATTTGACACACACACACAGGAGATGCACTATACAGATTTTTTTTAGTGAAAAAAGCAGGCTCGGCCAGGACTCGAACCAGGGTCTCTGGTATACCGTGCAACCGAGACAGCTCAGGCTTCGGCTGATTTTTTGATGTCGCTGTTTTACCTGTGTGGAGTTGCCTGCCAGTACTACCGCAACGGAATCTGTTGCGTTTGATGACTGATGACGTCGACAGTGCCTAGTTTCTCGCAGGGTATAGTTTTAGTTGTAATTACTTATGACTTGGCATAATTAGTAGAGATGTACTGTCTATAGAAATGGCATGGTACGCTAGAGACCCGGGTTGAGTCCTGGTCGAACCTGTAGTTTTTGTTAAAATAAACACAAGCAAATCGGGAGTGGACCGACAGTTTTAAAGTGAGATCCGAACCACTATGTGCCTCAACCGGGTTTCGAACCCGGGACCTCTTGATTAATAGGCGACGGCGTAACCACTTCGCCATCGGGGCAGCTGAGAGATTAAGAACGGAAAAGGCATTTACAACATGAAATTTGGCTAGTCTCATAACTATACATGAACGCTACAGCCCTTCGTTTTCTTGTGATATTGAAAGAAAAGTTACTGTTATGCTAAACTAGAGACAGAACTGCCCCCTCGCCTCAAAACTTCCACGTGTTTTAAAAGCATACACGGAAGGCATGAACTCGTATTCATCACGTGATATTTAACTCGCAAAATCTTGGGAGACAAAACGATAGAAGATCACGGAGCAATGGCAAGTAATTCTAAGTTCCCCCCCCCCCCCAGAAAGTTCAAGCTCAAAGATGCATCGTTCACCAACATGTGATGGTGACACAGTCCAATGCGTTCTTGCCAGCAGAGATAGATGTTGTTTTGTTTTCTTTTTCCCTTAATAATATCAATGACTTCATGGTTTCGTACTGTGCAACTGCACAAGGGCTTAACTACCGCGCACAACCCAAGATAATCATCGAGCAGTGCAATGCGAAACGCGGCAAGTGATCTATTCCAATAGGTGCTTTTCACCTAAGTTACAAACTGTTGCCGGCCCTAGTGGCGGTGTGGTTATAGCTCTTTTCAGTTCTTACGTCGTCCGCTCTAGAAGCTGGCAGGGAAGTGGGGAGCGGGGAACGTGCCGCTGACCAACCAGAGAACAGACCACCTAGCGGTGGAGCCGAGAGTTACGCAGTCGCGGGAGGAAGCTGCAGCGCTAACTTCGTTCTGCACGTTGCTGTGTTGCCAATTCACCGTGTTGCTGATGGTCTTTTGTCCCAGTGTTGATTCCTGTTTGTTATGAGCGGAATGTAGGAATAACATACGTGGGAGTAATTGTTGTCGCGTCATGTATTACCTAACTGCATTGTTTCTTCGATAAACGTGTATGTGGCATGTGATGTGACGTTTATTTGTACTCTCGTTGTTCCATAGGGAGCTTTGTGCTTATTAACGCAGTAAGCATAGGCGCCGACTCCATGGGGCTTGGGGGGGCTCGAGACCCGCCAATGTTAACGATGGGGGGGCCGGAACCCCCCAAATAATTTTGCTTAAGAGTTCTAATGTATTATTTTGCTTCTCTTGTCAAGTTTACTCTGAATTGTGCCACATGAAGTTAACTTTAAATACACATTTGAAATGTTCTAGACTAGACCATCACCTTTGGGGGGCTGAGACCGCTAAACCATCAACTTAGGGCGGGCTGTGACCAGAGAAAACAAAACACATGACTTATTACTATATACTAAGTATATAATTATGAGTATTGTTAAAATTTTTACTAAAAAAAGAGTTTCAAAAGACGATGTGCATGAACTAGGGTAGTGGATGGGACGTTCGGGCTACATGACATTCAGAACGAGATCATTGACACTATATTAGGAAGATCTGTTTTGCGCTCCTTGGTAGCAGATATTAAAAGTCGAGAATATTTTGCTGTTATGGTTGACGAAACTTGTGACATATCCATCCGTTGACAATCAATATTCTGCATTCGAACTGTGAATAAAAATTTTGATATTTTTGAGGAATTCATGGGCTTTTATGAGATTCCGAACACTGAGGCCAAAACTTAAAAAAGGGAGAGAGTGAGTTATTGATTAATTTATTTCAGTGATCAGAGCCCCCCTAATAATTTTGACAAGTCGGCGCCCCTGGCAGTAAGTATCGTACGATGGCGAACAGGAAAGAGGGTAGTTTATAGCCAAGGCAGGAAAATAATCAGTAGGGTTCATGGATATTATCAAAAGGAAGCAGAAAACAGTGGTCCCTTGGTAAGTGTGCACAAAGTGCAACAGAGTGTGTTGGAAGCTTTTGGAGTGAGTACGCGAACTGTGCAGCGTATTGTTAGGGAAGGCAAAGACAGTCTTGAGGCGTCGGGTTCCACGTCGTTTGAATCACCGCGCAAACGAATCAAAAGGAACAGTATCACAAAGACAATCGACGGTTGCGATAAAGATATAACAAGAAGAATTATCCTCGGGTATTATATAAAGGGCGAATATCCAACACTGAACAAGTTTTCGTTGATTTGCATACACAAATAAGCTTTCAGTGGGGAGTTTCGTCGTTGTGGAGGATACTGAAGTATATGGGGTTCAAGCACAAAAAGAGCAATGACGGTAGACGATTTCTGATGGAGAGAGCCGATATAGTTACAGCCAGAGTAACGTTTTTGCGAAAAATGGATCTTCTAAAAAATAAGGAACCTTTGCCCTATGTAGATATTTCATTTAGATGAAACGTACATACATCAGAATTACGCTCCAACGAAAAACTGGCAAAATAAAGAGGGTACATGGGGTTTAAAAGTGCCCGTGGGTAAAGGTGGGCGCATTATTGTTTGTCACGTAGGTTCCAGTCACACTGGTTTTCTACAGTAATGTAAATTAGTTTTCAGTGGTTTTTGCAGTTTTTAGATCCGCTTGACGAAAGGAACATCAAAGACGCAGTGATTGTAATGGACAGTGCTATAGATACCATTCGGTACAGTTGGAAAGAATTCCTACAACGTATACCTTGATATCGTACACTTATCGGTATTCTACTGACCACAAGATGGGGATAATACGCATTCTCAGGCCATACGCGAACAATTGGACGTCTGTATTTCATGGTTCTTTCGATTTCAACTCGCCTTTCCCGCTACTCTGGCAACGCTGCAGTCTCTCTCTCTAACCGGCCTGTCTCGTTGCGCTGGATAGGTCGTTTCCCCGCTCTCCACTTCCCCTGCCAGCTTCTAGAGCGCACGCCGTAACAACTGAAAAGAGCTATAGTACATCGCGCTACGACGCCAGGGGTCCCGGGTTCGAATCCCGGCCAGGGTATGGATGTTTGTAAGTGTCCATTCATCAATTTCATCATATCATCACTCATCCCCTTCGCAAATTAGCCAAAAGTGGCACAAAACGCGAAGTAAAATAAAGCAAATCAATCATTCAAGTCACAAACTGTGTGGCTTCGAGCAGCCATGATTGAGGCCAGTTCTTGTAAGCATACGGAATTCGAGCAGGAGATACTAACACAGACATTCGTGATTTAAAACGAACGTGCAGTTGGTGGAGATGTAACGAATGCCACGTAGTGGATATTTCCTTGCAAACGACGTCCGCAAACATGGCGGATGTGCGCATCATGACGTCACATGAATCCCACCTATTTCATATTCCACTCTTAATAGTTTTGTTTCTGTATTGCACACTGCACAAACACAAATATTCTCATGTGCTAGCAACATTTAATTATCTTTCGATGTTCAATTCTTCAGCATATACCCTCGACAAGAAGTTCAAATGACCAGTGCACGAATTATCCTTGCACGTTTTAATTTTCGACGACTTTATCTGGATTTTTTACATGTGGGGTCAGTCCGATAAACACCATGGTCTTGCCGTATTACGTCATAACCCGAATGAGGCGAGAGAGTAACATCAACTGGTTTGGGAAGGGGAGAAAAGTTGATTCGGATAGATTTAATCATCGTTTACGTCATCAGATGAAGACGCGCACAAAAATTACAACAAAGGAAGAACCTTTCTTTTGCTACAAAAAGACTTTAAAAAACTGCGGGATTGCCAAATTACATTTCGAGTAGAGAATATGCAGATTCTTCGAGAACGAAAGTGAACGAAACACAGTGTAGCCAGGTCTAGTTATAAAAAACATTGCTTCAAATGCCGCTCTTCTCTTGAAAAATAAGTATGCTTAGAACAGTGGTGTCCAACTTTTGTATTCAGGACCACCTTACAACTTCAGCAACTTGAAGCGGGTCGTAATGCATTTTGATTACTCTAAAAATAATACTTCAAAATAAAATTATAGGTTGTAATCAGTACTACAGGGCCACACCAAAGAACCTTTGGACGGTCCTGGTTTAGAACTAAGGCAGCACAGACATTTGGCTGGAATCTAGCTGTATGTATGAGGGTGCGATGTTTGTATGATCGAAAAACACCAGCCGGCCTGGCTGTGGTTAGCACAGAGCGCTCCTCTGCCAAAGGGCCCCGGGTTCGAATTCTGGCCTCATCGTCGCAATGTCGCGTACTTCGCCTCTCTTCCATTCTTGGCTAATCGCGACGATGAGAATGAATGGTAATAAGATAAGACGAATGAAGGGACAACGACGAACATACATCCGCCGCATATTGGACATGGAATGAAATTGTTTTACGGAATCTGAAATAATAGCTTTTCACATGAATTTTCTATATTTTTTGGTGATCTTGTTGAGGTCCGAAGTCATTTTGCGGCGGGTGTATATGGACGACAACATTGAGCCCCATAGTGGATTACACTAGATGATAGTCCAACGACAGGGTGTACTACGTAGAAGGCAGATTTGACATTTGGATGCTCAAGCCATTCCTTGCACACCTTGTTAAAAGCCTAGCAACAAAATGTTGCTTAAATGATAATTAAGCAGTGCATTAAGGGAAAGTGCATTCTTGCAGGCAAACGGGGCTCTGGCGCCTGGACCCACAACTAGTATAATCCAGGGTTGTTAAAGGTCCAGGAATTGTAAATAAGTTCAATTCCGGTCCGGGAGAGAAAATCAGCGTAAATCAGTTCTGGACCGTAAAGAACCTTTTTATCAAAGTATTTCAATTCAGTACCGGAACGTTTCTTCCAGATCAACTGAAGTTCGGTATCGAAATTAAACAATACGCAACTTGGACCGAATTTAAATTGTGCGAGAAAAAAATTACGGAACCCATTATAATTTTATGGGTTCTTAGAGCTTTAAAAACCCTGGTATAATCTTCGGTGTTTGTGTTCTGTATCCGTCAGTCATCTCTCGTCGTTCCAATTAGACAAAAGTGGCATAAATGCTATGTAAAGTAACCAAAATATAGCTGAAACTGATAAACAAAGGGCATCGGGGTAAATTTCAGGTGTCTACTTACAAGTAGGCAAGAAAAAAGCTGGAAACTACAGATAAATCCAGTGCACTGGCAACCTTGGCTCCCAGTGTGATGTAGGCAGCCTCGTGCAGCAAGGCTAAACGCCGCTATTTAGCACACGGGCAGGAGCACATGGGCGAACTGCAGGGTCACAGTGCAAAACATGCACGTGGAGAGGAGAAAGGAAGGGCGAGAGGACGAGGAGGAAAAAGAACCAGGTCAAACGCAGTGTGGGTTGTCAATGCACTCGGAACGAGCGGCCTTACTTCTCGGGTGGCACTGCTGGCTGATCCTTGCATTTTGGACCAAGGGCAGGCGAATTCGAATCCGCCGCGTCCTTACTGAATAGGGAGAATGAGACGATAAAAAGGAAAGAAGGAATAATATAAGTAGAGAAAATACGAGGTTGAATGAAGAGAGGTAACGAAAAGGAGCTGACCTGCTGAATCCAGTGTGATGTTATAGGTGAGGTCCTGGTTGGAACGCCAGTTCGGCATCTTTAACAGCTCAAGAGGAAGACGACCGGAAGCGTGTCTGGTTTTGATCCAGGGTGGCTACTCTAGGATCGTCATAAAATTCAAATATAATTCCCGGTTTTCAAGCCGAACTTTCCAAAAATTCAAGGGTATTACAAGAACATGTTTTCTCTATTTCAGCCTCTCGCCACACACACACCCACATACACAAATATACAGAGCATTTCCTGACATTCGCTACGAGACTCTGAGGCAAGCGGCCCGGCGTCAGCGCTTGTCTTTTCCGGTGAACGGGTCCGCGACAGTCGCACGCTACAGTCTGTTTTTTTCGCTCTCCCTGCCATCGCTCTCTTTCCCTTTCTGTTGACGTTGCAGACTGACTCCAGTATAATCCTCTCTCGGAAATTGTGTTGTGTCGTGTCCGTGTGTTGAGGATTGTGGGTTAATATGGCACCACAAAAGTGTGCATTATAACAAAGGATTTATCTTGTCGAGTGTTACTTCGGAAAGAGGAATTGTGGAGAAGTGCGACGACGTTTTGCAACCAAATTTCCTCGTGTTCCCGTTCCACATAGGACAACTATATTAAACCTCGTAAAATCTAAAAAATACAGTATACAAAGACAATCGCATACCATCCGTGAGTTAAAAGAGAGTATTGTACGAGAAATCGGGAGAATTACAGTAGACGAACTTGCACGTGTTAATGCAAATTTCCTTCGGAGATGCCAGGAATGCGATGCAGCAGAGGGACATCATTTTCAACACCTCCTGTAGTCAAGGTTGGTACACAATATGACAACTGTAATTTTAATAGCCGACTCCAGCGACTGTCGCGGACCCCGTTCACCGGGAAAGACAAGCGTTGACACCGGGCCGTTTGCAGCCGAGTCTCGTAGCGAATGTCAGGGAATGCTCTGTATTAACAAAATAAAGGTTCTGTGCGATTCCAATGTATCCAAAAATTCTAACATTCAATTGAACGGTATACATACATATTATATATATAATTTAAAGACCGGAGTTTACATTGCCATTTCGCATACTAAGACTGGAAATACATTTATAAACACGTCACAAATGTTACGGAATATTCTACGAAAAATTGTTCATTGTACAAGAATTTCAACTTTACCTAACGAAATATCTTACCTTGCAATAATTTTTCCTACACGAGAAAAAATGTTCTGCAAAGGACACTAACAAACAAAAGGGATTGAGAGAATTCGGTTTTATTTTCCACGCATCTTTCTTTTCTCTTCCTTCCTCGATAAAAATAATAGCTAAAATGTAAAAAAACTTGCCTCAGAGCATTGATAAATATGTATAAATTCAATGGAATCTGGATTAATAAAAGTTGCAATTTTTCACGTCTACGCAGAAAAAATCAAGCAGAATTCACGCATAATTCCCGGAATTCAAGGAATTCCCGGTGAGTAGCCACCCTGTGATCTAGCACCTGTTTTTCTGAGAAGCGCTGTTGTCACTTTAACATGCACTGTTTAGATATCCAACACGAACCGCGACGACGTTATATACTCCCAAAGTATTCACATTGTATTTTCTTTTTTAAAAAAATAGTACAACACAATATAACACAACCGCAACTGACTTGGCAACATGTAATTTACTCCACGTAGACTTGACAAGTACTGTCATTTCTTAAAACAGTGGGAAAGGTTTCAGGGGAGGACAGACCCGTGAGTCCTGTGCACCGTACCCCCGCGAGTAGGGGAGGGGGAGAGTGGACAATGCTTCCTTATGGCCCGAGGTGGAGGGAAGAAGGGAAAGCTGCGCGGGGACTTCTCGTCCCAAGGTTTTTTTCCTTGTGGTCGATCTATAACATTTCATCCTAATTGTCGCGATTAGCTAAAAGTGTGAGAAATGTGATGTGAAATAAGAAAACCACTACTACTTAGCTATTGTTTCTTTATCCGATATCCGTTTCGGATGCAAAGGATAATCCGGATACTGAATATCCGGTTAATTCGGATAGAACAGATTTGATGAAGAATTTGTGGAACATACGTACGGCGAAATACGAAAATTACGAATAAAAGAATATGTGGATAGAACGTAAAACGGATACACAACAAACCCGTGTTACCCCCCCCCCCCCTAGGAGTATGAAAACTCTTCTACACCCAGGGGTCGCTGGGTTTAATTAATAGTCTCAGTTACTATATTTAACACTTTATTAAACGTAATGTACTTAACTAGATACTAGCATTCTGACTCACACGTTTAAAAGACACTTCCACTGAGATACATACTTACATTACACAAGCCTTGCAGAGGCAAATTTTTCAATTAAATTTCAGCTCTGCTAGTTTGAACAGTTTAGAAACAGTAAATAGTCATAAGATTACTCACAACAGACTTGAAATAACACAAACTTAGACTTACGTTAATGTCATCTTTCCTTTCTTGTTACTCAAGAATGAATGTCCTATATTTTCGCATCGATACCAACTCGCTTATTTTTTTCGGAGTTGCCAACCTCGTACAGAAAATTATACCTAAACGTGCGATAAACACTAGAAATCATCTTCGAGCATACATGCCCGTGTTATACAATGAACGAATAACATTGGGTCAAACGAACATGTACACAAATTAAACAAAGAAACAATATTTTTTTTGCTACGACATAATTTGATGTCGTTGCAACTGTCCGGATAAAAGTTTATGCGAATTTGACCATCCCTAGTGTAAAATTTCACTGCGCAACTTCAGAAAGCGTTCTTGTCGTATCTTAGTCTAGTCAGAAGCTACAAGTCTGGGCATTAAAAAAAATCTGAAAAAGATTATCAATAAGATTTCACTTGCCAAAGACTCGTCCGAATTCTGCAAGAACGGAAGTGTCCAAATGCGGGTACTTTCTTACCTTATGGCAACTTTGACTTCCTCTACAGCGAAAATTTCCACACTTACCTGAAAGAAAGAGACAGAAGTTAGCAACACTTATTTCAGTACGTTGATTCACTACAGTACAGTTCTATATCTACATTTATCTTTTAATATATCTAACATTATTTATTACTTCCTTCCAAACATTAACATTTACATAAATTAAATAAATTGTAAGGTATATTTATTTCAATGCGTTATCCAAGGTGATCTGGTATTCCTAGAATATGTGCAAATGACCCCTCGTGCAGATTTCAATACTTTCTCATTTCTCCATGAGAAACAATGGCAGACTTAGGAACGGCCCTATCTCCACATCCCCTTCGCAGCATGTTGCAATGTGCTGTGCAGAAGGTTGTTTTACCTTTTTACGTGTTCGTGAATGCACACACAAAACAGCACGTATGTAAAAATATATTTCGGGGATCTGAACCAAGTGTCTCATAATAATAATTAATAATTATTATTAAATTTAAATAATCAATTATCTAGCTTATATATGTAGTCTAGATCGGCAATTAAGGAAATTAATGTGAAATAAAGAATTTTAAAAAAAGAATGTTAGATTCAGTTGATGAAAAGTAAAGTTCTTGATTAATATTTTATGCATATTATTGTACAGAGGGCATAAATCTTCTTTGGTACTGTTGTTCGAAGTCCTATGATCCCAATATAATTCTTGCCTTCCAATAAATTCGGCGGAAATAAATAACTCTCGACTAAAATACAAAAGCTAAACAAGCATATTCCATTACGTAATTTTAGTACTTGGTAAGTCTATCGGGAAGTATGTACCCCCTAAATACGTCTTTGACACCAAACCAAATCGCGTGATACAAACAGCCCAAGGCCTGACATGTGACGTTTCGTTGGGAGGTGAGTGGTCAGGGCTGATATTTGGCTTTCAGGACCGAAGCATCCAATATTCCTTCCATGTAGGACCCCCACCCCCACTGTCCTCACGTTGCTTGGTCAACACCAAAGTTTTCGAAGCTCCCACCCAGAATCAGACTCGGGACTGCCACGCTCCGAGGACTACATAATTGGCCATTATGCACCCTACAATATATGTGGGGAGATCGGCAGGTTAGTTTTGTGTTCGATGAATTTGAAATATTTTGTTTCATCTGGGCATTGATTAACATAGCCAGAGGTCGGGCACACCTGGTACTTTCCTCTGACACAACCAATGTTGCCAGTACGCCTCGTAATTTCGAAAAAAAAACCTACTTTATGAATATGCCATAATTAACCCCATAAAACTGTCTGCAATGCGTAAAAAATTATCGTTCATTAATCAGTTCCGTAAATGCCCACACAGACCATCAATGCATATCGAACGTTTTTGCAAGCGACACCACAGCTTTCTATTACCAGTGTTTCTTTTTACTACGTACAAAAACTTTCTTACACCTTAGTAACTGTTTCCTCCATACTGAACGTTCATGTAGTGTGATTTTCTTGTTCAATATTTTAACAATATCCACATAGACACAGTTAATACCCAGTGAGAGTTTCATGTCTGTAGCGCTTTTTGTACAAAAGTTACATGAGTTCAAAGTCCCGGTTGCATAACTTTTTGGGCACCCTGTATTATGAGCTGGTACATCTACAATGAATGAGCAAAATAACGCCGACAATTAACAAATAGAAAAGGGATTTCTCAAGTCGTGCGGTTTTGTTTACATTAACTTCGTTCTTTCAGCCGATGGAGAATAGAGCCGTGCAACTTTATGACCACCGCATTGTCCTCCTGGCGACAAGAAACCGGAAACACGGATGTGAAAGTGATCGTGCAAGTTCTTACCACAGTTCGTTGGCGAAAAGTAAGCGATGTGTATGCATGCATGTGAACCATGCGCATTAGAAATCTGCATTACTCGACCACGTGGCAAAGTGAAATCGGTCGGCCTTGGAAGTCTACACCCAACCGCGCAGCAGGTCTGAATTTGCATTTCACGTTGCTTCCCTAGCATCATAGCGGTGAGTAGGGTTAGGTGACTCCAGTGGCGATTAAACCTTTCTGATGATGGATGACCTTTTCTTGGGCTCTCGCCCACTTGGTTCATTGAAGGCGCCGCTTTCGGGGCTTCAATTTGGGCGTCGTATTGGGATGGGATGATTGCTTAATTTTGGGCGTCTCCTTGCGGAGGGGGCGACTGCTTAATTCTGAGTGTCGCCTTGGGAGGGGGGCGGATGCTTGATTGTGTGCGCAGCCTTTGGGAGGTGGGACGATTGTTTAGGTCCAAAGCAGGGGGGAAATCGTCTTTTAATATTTCGTTAATTCACGATATAGTGAGAGACAAGCGTCCCTTGTCCTTTCCCTTCAATCTGCCCACAAATGGTGCTTTGGCACATTTTTATACTTCATATAAGGACAGAACTTCGATACAATACCCATCAACTGTCCTAATCCTAATTTCTACAACATGAAATGCGATTCTAAAAAAAGGGGTATATGAAAATATTTTAATACTGTTTGTCTACTAAATAAGCAGAGGACGCTGTTTATACCCTGTAGCTAATTACAAAGATTTAAAATTACATTTCATATTAATTGCGATACGAAAATGAGCATAACCAATATTTCTGTGAGCTTTATTTTGACCATCAAGGTCGCCCAAGAGCAGTATCACGTGTCACCATTAACTGTAAACAGCTCTTAATACGAATCCTCTTGGAAAACTAATGCATTAACTTATCGACAAGATAGCTGGCAATTGAACCTATTGGCCCACACAGACGTCTTTTCCTCCTAAGTGTCACAGGACTGAAAAAAACCGATAAGAAAGAGCTCATTAATAAAGCTTATCTGTGGCCTTCCCAAAAATAACATTCGCGAAGAGAGAGGGGGAGGGGGGAAGAGCCAGTCATATCGACACTTGAGATACGCACTTTCTTCGACACCTGATGGAAGTCACATTGCTGCCATTGTATTCAAATTATCACGAGATTTTCTGCAGTCGAGCGCGTGATCTGTGTCAAAGAGTACAAAGGGTTACGTCTTTGCAGGAAGCCTCATTGCGAAACAGAGGAAACCCAATTCAACGAACTTTCGGGGCTAGATTATAATTAATGTAAACAGAGCGAAAACCTCTCGGTCAATACTCCTTTTAGAGCTTGCAGACCAAATCGTGTCACTTGCAAATAGGGATCGACGATATCGGCGCGATATATAGTCAAGAAAATACAGTCACACACGATACGATATATCGCGCCGATATCGTCCATCCCTATTTGCAAGTGACACGATTTGGTCACATAATATATATATATTATGTAGACAAAATATCGTGACGATATATTGTGATGATATATCGTCTAGTTGATATCGCCTGGACGATATATCGCCCAACTACACCACCTGTTGCTTATACTGACCGTTTTCTCAACCGCGTCCCCTCGGTCTGTTGGTCGCGCATTCCAGATTAACTGTTTTTTTTACACCCTGGATATGCCTGTGTGGGTTGTCGTTTGTCAGTTCGGTGTGAAACGCACGTGTCGCTCCCTTGCAAACGCTTCAGACCTAAGCGACACGGGTCCCTCTAGTATATAAGCAAGCATTCACCGCGCATGAGCGAGGCGACACTATGCACGCTATTGAGAAAAACGTCCCAGTCCGGAGACAGGCAAGCTACAAGCGACGCGTACAGTTTGCATGTCGCTTTGGTTCGAAAGGTTACACTGAATTATTGAGGATTCGATTCTGTCGGCCCGGTCTGAAAACTCCCTAAGATGCTGTAAATGCAAACAATATCTATTGTCGGTTTTGCGGCATAATGATTAGCATGGTTTCAATTCGCCACAAAGCCAGGGGGCGTAGGTTCGAATCCTAGCTCCGTCATAACTTTGTAATTGTCTCTTTCTCAACCCCCTTGTCTCTGGAGGAGTGACAGGCAAAGGAATTGAAAAGAGCTCTTTCTTTCGAAGGCGCAAAGGGGATAAACAAGTTTATTCTCAGGTAGATCCAAATCTAGTTTGCCCTCAATTTTTCCAAAATATCCCTACATCCAGGGAAATTTCACTTCATGTGGCAACACTGCTCGTGAAAAACTCCTGACACGCTACCACAGCTAACACACCGCCACTTCTACGGTCAGAAGAGCAAAAGTAAACAAAGAAAAGTACACCTACGTGCAGTATGCAACAATAAAATGAGACCTTTGCACGAGTTCTTCCTGGAATTCCAGCGAGAGCGTCTACATGAATCGCGTCTTATTGGGGAAACAACTGATCACACAACATAATATCGTCTTCCATATGTCGCTTCCCACGTGTGTGTACACGACAGATTCTTCCCGCGCTACAATAAAAGACTTTGCAAGGTCACCTGAGGTGCAAGCCTCAAATAACAAACATTCCATGCTACTATTCGCCCACCCTTGCACACACATCACATTTCAGTTTCTAGGCCAAGGTTGGTTTCCTTTCAATGGATTGTGAACGGCGAAAAGATATGTCTGAGCGAATATTATAATTAAGTATGGTATCAAGAGGAGACGAGACGCCATGCCAGTGTCGCCAGTGTTCTCAACTTGTATTCTTGCCATGTAGTTTTTTTATGTAAAACTGCTGTAATAAGGTATCACAGCAGTATAAAAATCTAAAATAAATAATAACAACTGTGAAAAATAATGCATGTAAGTTGGCTAGGAAGGTTAAATTTTGTGCTATCAGCATGTTGGAGAAACCGATTTTCGCCAAGTGTTCGCCGCATCAATTCCGGGGCCGGCCTTACTTCCACACACTCCCTTCCGTGTCTTCACAGTATCTTACGGAGTACAGGAAGAAGCATTACCTTTACATTTTCGAGATCGCAGCATCCTTAAAGATTTTGGCAATAGTTATATATAGAAAAACGCACGTATGTCGCATGATCGAAAAATATCCATTATTAGAGTTTTATCAATTCACCTTCGCTTTCACTCCTGATCGGAAAGTAAAAGAAAAAAAACTTGAACTGTTTAAAACAATGACGACTACAGATGTAAGATAAGAAGAATATTAATTTGCAAAACACTCGAAGCTCCATTCTTCAGCATTATCAGACTGATTCTCTTTCATAAAAATAAGAAGTGCTTATCGTTTGCATCCACGTTTTTATCTTTGTTATTGCTTCTTGTAATCCCCTCCCTCCCTACTTGCTTCCCAAGTCCACATCAAGCAAAAGGAAATCACCTGTTTTTACCTTGCTATCTTGGCAGTCATGTACTTCCCTCGGCATTTTACATCTCCTCCGCGGCCGTCACGTACAAAGCACAGTCATGCAGTCAACACCAATACGTGCAAAGAGACGGGGCATGGCACAGTCTCGTCCTCGACCCTACTCCGAACAGTGGGCCTCGCCCTCGTACAAAATTTCTGGTTCTCGCCCCCAGCCTCAAACAAAGTTTTAGGTTCTCGCCCCCAGCCTCAAACAAAGTTTCAGGTTCTCGCCCCCAGCCTCAAACAAAGTTTCAGGTTCTCGCCCCCAGCCTCAAACAAAGTTTCAGGTTCTCGCCCCCAGCCTCAAACAAAGTTTCAGGTTCTCGCCCCCAGCCTCAAACAAAGTTTCAGGTTCTCGCCCCCAGCCTCAAACAAAGTTTCAGGTTCTCGCCCCCAGCCTCAAACAAAGTTTCTGGTTCTCGCCCCCAGCCTCAAACAAAGTTTCTGGTTCTCGCCCCCAGCTTCAAACAAAGTTTCTGGTTCTCGCCCCCAGCTTCAAACAAAGTTTCAGGTTCTCGCCCCAGCCTCAAACAAAGTTTCAGGTTCTCGCCCCAGCCTCAAACAAAGTTTCAGGTTCTCGCCCCAGCCTCAAACAAAGTTTCAGGTTCTCGCCCCCAGCCTCAAACAAAGTTTCAGGTTCTCGCCCCCAGCCTCAAACATAGTTTCAGGTTCTCGCCCCCAGCCTCAAACAAAGTTTCAGGTTCTCGCCCCCAGCCTCAAACAAAGTTTCTGGTTCTCGCCCCCAGCCTCAAACAAAGTTTCTGGTTCTCGCCCCAGCCTCAAACAAAGTTTCTGGTTCTCGCCCCCAGCTTCAAACAAAGTTTCAGGTTTTCGCCCCCAGCTTCAAACAAAGTTTCAGGTTCTCGCCCCAGCCTCAAACAAAGTTTCAGGTTCTCGCCCCCAGCCTCAAACAAAGCGTCTCGTCCTCGCCCTCGTAAAGACTGACAAACAAAACAGTAAAACACGGTCTCGTATCGACTGCGAAGACACTCGTCTTGTTCGTGGTCTCATCTCGCAAATCTAGTCTTGTCCTCTGTAATATCCCTACCCCAAACATCGCACCATGAGTGTACATCTTCTGTTTGTTCACGCCGAAGCGGAGGAGCTCGACCAGACCCGCCGCCATCTTCCAACACGACGCCATGTTGAATTTATTGGGTAGATCTATTGAAATCTTAATTTCTCGAAAACCAGTTCAAAGAATTTTGGTTCAATTTAAAGACAAAGAGCGTTAATTTATATGAAATGTGTTAAAATCGATGTAACCACGCTGGTGTGTATATTTTCCACTTTTATATATTTAGTGCCCAAAGAATTTGGACGATTTAAATGAGTATTTAACGATGTGGCAAAGTTCCGACAATAACAATACCCCAACACGATACCTGCCTTTACACAAACAGCCGAGATTAGGGGAAAGGGGGGGGGGTTCTACTTTATGTTATCTCCAACAAAACCCTCAAGCACAGCACGTGCCAGCCCGTCTCTTACAAATTCCTGGAACAAACACCTACACTTCCCACCTGATAAAAAAAGCCTCCTCCATATCTTGTTTTCCACCTCTTAGTTCTTTATCTTCATTATCTCTCGATTACTAATTTCCTCCGTTATGCGTTTAAAAGATCGCAATCCATTTGGAAATAATCATGCACCCAGTGACAAGGACGCCATGTACGCAAACACATTTTCTACGTCTTATCTCTCTCGCTGTGCCTACAAAAACAACTCTGGTTTGCACGTCATCACTTGTGACACTCAATGTTCTCGATTGGTCATTGTCTTTACTAATCTACATTAACCTTAAGAGGCGCTATATCATACATTGCAAGTGCGAAAATGAGCAACTTTTGGGTTCATAAGACACCGCAGAGGTGTGTTTACTGTGTAGAACTTCGGCTTCCATACGATGGATGTGGCGTCGACCTCCGTGGCACAGCGTGCTACGACGCCAAGGGTTTCGGATTCGAATCCTGGCATGGGTGTTCTTTGTGTGTTCCTTCATCAATTTCACCACTCATCCTCATCATAAAATAAACTAATTAAATCGATGGCTGTGGCTCTAGGCTCCACTCAAGTCTCCAATTTAAGGCTGAGAGAGTCTGGTAGTGATGATTACAACGCGTAAAAATACATATAGACACAATCCGATGTCTATATTGAATCTTACAGGTGCAAAGGTCTAACATGGTACAGTTCCCGCCATTGAATAGTCTGTCACCTGCGGGCTGTTGTTGCCAAATTTGTTTCGTTTCAAGGGGCGACTAATCGTGCTGTTCCACGAATCTTTCGAAAGTCAAATTCCTTTTTATTGTCATCTGAAATACCCACTCTGCGTGCCTTGTATGTATTTGTTATCTAGCGTCGCTTATCTTCCACTTTTCGCTAATCGCGACGATGAGGATGACATTGGTTCCCTAGCCTGAAAGTTCGGTGTTCAAATTCCCCTCCTGAAGAAAACTGTTGAGTTCTGACTGGCAGAGAACAAAGTACGTGTTGCCTCCAGCGCTCCTGTCACTGGGTGGAAACACTCACGTGATAGCAGCAGACGACCAGAGCACCTAATGGCGGGAAATGTACCAGCATAAACCTTCTGGCCAATACATTCATACCTTGCTTTCTCAGCATTGAAGTACCAATGGGGATGACACAAGAGTTTTCGATACTTAAAGCGAGACAAGATATCTGTAAAATCGAGACCGGAACTTAGTGCTCGGTTTCTGTTATTTTACGCCACTTTTCTACCTCTTGGTTTAATCGTGAAGATAGACTGATGGAATAGATGAGACAAACACAATGATACTTTCATGCCTGGGACTTCTGCCCTGCTAGCGTGTGACGCTGAGTACTCCGCCACCGAGGCAGGCATAACTCTCGGTCTCAAACGAAACTTTGCTTCGAAGTTTTCCTTTACGCATCTTTTGAGTTATTTTTCTGGTAAACCCAGGTAACAAGAGTCCATCCATCATCTCGTGTTCTTTCCTTAAATTTGCATTATTGCATTAGTGAAATTCCAGACAAGCAAAGGGCGTACAAAACAAATCCACATATCTCTGTTCCCGCTTCTTACACATATCCCTACATACCATACCACCCCTACGAGGGTCACTATTTATATTTTGAGCCTTGGCAACACTGATTGATGTTAGGCGCGATTTGACCGTTTGCACGGAATCGTCTGGCATTATTGACCATAACGTACTTCAAATGTTTTGTCAATAGCTTCATTTGTGTTGTTTATGTTGCCTTGGAGATTGCGCGACAACAATAAAATGGAATTAACTCGTGAACATTTTCGTGCGATGATTTTTTACGATTTTCGACGTGGATTATCAAGACAAGAGTGCATCGATCAACTTACTTCCACATTTGGCGATGAAGCCCCATCCTTTGCCACTGTGGAACGCTGGTATAACGAATTTAATCGTGGCCGCCATTCGCTCACCGACGAGATTCGCGAAGGTCGTCCAAAATCAGTTGTTGTTCAAGAAAACATTGATGCTGTGCAAAACCTAATACTGCAAGATCGTCATGTGACATACTGTGAGATTGAGGCAACCATAGGTATTAGTTCCACCAGCATATATAAAATATTACATGATCATTTAGCTGTGAGAAAGGTACGTTCTCGTTGGATCCCACGCAATTTGACAAAAACTCAAAAAGACGCTCGCCTCAATTGGTGCAAACAAATGCTCAATAAATACAATCGTGGTGCTTCAAAAGACGTATATAAGATTGTAACAGGTGACGAGTCATGGATATATGCATATGAGCCGGAACGTAAACAGCAGTCGACTGTATGGGTGTTTCAAGATGAACCCAATTCAACAAAAGTTGTTCGCGCTCGAAGCACATCGAAACAAATGGTCGCCTGTTTTTTCGGGAAAACTGGTCATGTGGCAACTGTGCCTTTAGAGGAACGTAGAACGGTCAACTCTGAATGGTACACAACAATTTGTTTGCCAGAGGTCTTCGGTCAAATACGGAAAACAAACAAACGCCGTCGGATCATTCTTCATCAAGACAATGCCAGCTGTCACACATCTCGTCTAACAACAGACTTTATGAACAGTCAAAAAATCGAATTGATGGGTCATCTGCCGTACAGTCCTGATTTGGCACCCAATGACTTCTTCTTGTTCCCGAATGTCAAGAATAAATTGCGTGGACAACGATTTTCGTCGGCGGAAGACGCCGTTGATGCGTTCAAAAACCATATTATGGAGGTGTCTCAAGAAGATTGGAAAAACTGCTTTGACAAATGGTTCGAACGAATGCAAAAGTGTATTGACCATAAAGGAGAATACTTCGAAAAACAATAAAGCAGTTTCAATGCCAAATTCCTGTTTTTTCATTGTTAGGCTCAAAATATAAATAGTGACCCTCGTATTCCCACTTGAAGATATACTTGTGGAGGATGAACTGAATTAAGATAAGGCAAGCAACACATTCCCACAGTCAGTTTTTTTTTTCCGCTCTTACCGTGAACGCTTTATAGTAAGCAACCAACACGATGGCCAGCTTATCCATCATGTAAGCACCAGTCGAAAAGCTGCGTAAGTTAAGGTAAGCAAAGCGGAGGGGGGGGGGGGTCCAAACAGCTCAGCTGTTCATTCGCGATGCGTGAACCCGTGACACCGCCAGCCAACATTGAGAAACGCAGCGTCAGAAGAGCAATGACTGTGGAAGGAGCACGACAAAATATTCCGGATGACAAGGTTCCTGCCCCCGTTTCTGTGGCAGTGTTGCCGACCACAGTAATTTCCCCCTGGCAAATGCAAATTTCCCTTGATGCAGTTAGCCAATACCTACTTCAGCATGTTTGACTATAAAATCTGGAGCAATTAATTTCAATGTAAGAAACTGATAATAATATTGTTATAAATATGTTACTACCAAGTAGGGGGGCGCGGGAACCCAAACAGTCTGCATAATTCTTGGGAATGGTAGTTACCCTTTTAAAAAATAAGAGGACAATCAATTAATGAAGAAATAGTGTGTAGAATTCGAGATTTTCAGTGTCGTGGAAAACATTTCCTGTTCAGAATATCGTGATTTTTTCTCGTCTCGATCCCGACCCGCCCACTCCAAATTCCAATATTTATCATCGTTTTCTAGTTTGTCCTGAATAACTTTATAGAGCCATGCTACAGCCTGTTTTCTATCAATTATCTGATTATTAAATACTTCTCTATAATATTAACACATTCCATGGCTTCCCCATCCATGATATTTTCGCTCATGGGATGATTTTTTCTGATTTCTCCAGGACTTCCAAGTCCGCGAGACCACTGGCCTAAATATTCTACAAAATTTCCCTTAATTCCCCATTTCCTAACGAGAATTTTCCCGCTCAGGAGGAAAAAATCCCACGACCTGGCTACCCTGCCGCGCGACGAAAGCTCCGAGGGCATCAAACCCTTGGGGAAAGTGACGGAGAAGAGTTTCTTCAATGGAGATAGGGGAGTCTTGAGGAAGACGTGTGCGTGAGGCGGGTGGACGACTCGGCAGGCGCAGCGGATCAATGACCACTGCGTTTCAAAGGCCGGTCGCTTACCTTCTCCCCCCTTCCTCGGCAACGTCTGAATTCGATTCTACCTGCTCGGAGCACGCAAGAAATTCACACCTCTCCTCTATTCCGCACCTGAAAATGCCATTGTCATTTCAGATTTCACTCTGCTGACCCCTAAGCAGTGTTGCCACAATTTAAGGGCAATATTTTTCCTTCAGTAATGAGAAATTTCCCTCTTGCGGCATATTTTCCCTTCATCTAAGGAAATTGAAACCCGCCATCACATAATGATGATAATATTAGTGATACTTTATTTGTCACATTTTAGCAAAATATTCCGCAAATTTTACTTCGAGTCCCTTAAAGGTTCACAGAGTCTAATCAGGTCTACATCGGGAATCGAAACAAGGATCCACTCATTGCAAGGTTAGGCACCGCCCTATCCAGCAGGCTCTTAATATACAGGGCCACTATCTATGTAGGGAACTTAGCCCCGTTCCAGTTCGTAATCCAGTACTTTCGGTGATTTCCAGAGATAATTTTGCAATAACAACTCACCTTATATAATACACATGGTTTCATATGCACACAAGAATAACAGGTTACAGTCGTACAAAATTATGGAAAGGTATTTTGCACTTAACGTTCTACGTTCAGCAGCCTCGCATGCTGCTCACACAGCAATTTTCCTTTTGAAAATTGTAATTCACAAAGAATACCCTGTCGGCCATATTGGATTCAACGACATGGTGGAGAAAACAATCTAATTCTGTGACATTAGGCATACAGTAAACCCTCGTTAACACAAATTCGCTTAAGACGAACACGCGATTAACATGAACAAAATGTTGGTCCCGGCAGGGATGTATTATATTTTATAGAAAGTTTTATCGGTTAACGCGAATTTCGGTTACCACGAATTACGAGCTGTTTTTTTTAGCCCGTTGCGTCATTAGACCTTATTTAACACGAACTTTCAAAGTTTTTCATATTTCTTTTTCTCTTGTTCCTTTGTCATTCATCTGCTAGGATTGTAAGAAATCGCTCAACAATCTCTATCATATTGTCAACAATCAACTTATACAGTATTGTAACCAACAGATTAAGATCAACAATGTGTTCAAAAGTGTTTTTCAATTCTTTAAAACATAGCCAGTACAAGTAACATCAAGATTAAAACATGGGTGCAATTACTAGACAATCGCGATCATCACGATAGAGGAGCCAGATCCGTGTTATATATACAGTGGCGGCTACGGTTACTTTGGGGGGACCTTGGGGCAGTTGCCCCCGAATTTATTTTGGCCACTTTAGCCCTCATAATGCTTGTCTACCCCCTTCCCCAGTTTTAGCACCCAATTACCGATACTGGTCCGAAATATTCAAATAGTTCTGAGTTTTGCAAATTAAAAAGGTTTTCAAATTTCCTTTTTTTTTCTTATATCATAACCATTGAAAAGCCACCATAATTATGTTTAGAAAATAATATACGTATTTATAAATTAAATTATACGCATTAGCAATCATTATTACAATAAAGAATTCTAAATGTAAGTTACCCTATAACCCGCTACGAAGGATCGAAGCGGGCTATTGTTATAAAAGAAAAAAAGAAAAAATCAGCTGGTAGCCATTAGCGGCGACTGGGTGCCGAAACTGGGGGTAAAAGGACAATTTACTTTCTCTTTGCATACAATTTTGAGTTTTTGTGCCACTTTTATGCACAGATAGACTAATTGGAACTGGACCTACAGTTTAAAGCGAGATCCGAACCACTATGTGCCTCCACCGGGTTTGGGTAGACAAAGCTTGGCATTAAGAGGTCACAGTGCAGGAGCAAAAGTGAAATTTGTGGAAGGGGGTGCCCCAGCCCCTCTATTCGCCGACAATGCTGTTATCCTTCCTTGCATCAATCGTTATAAAACTAAAAGTACCCAATATCGCAGTCTGTAGACTTCTAGAAACTGCCTCTCTACACAACATACACATTCATTTAGGCCAGGACAAAATTGAAATTTTTACAAGTTTGAAAATCGTCGATTTTTTTCGTAGCTTTTTATACGTTCACATTTAAAAAATTCATGGCTCGAGGGGGAGGGGGCATGGCCCTCGCTTTGGTACGGGCCTGTGCAGAATATATAAGGTTGTATCAGGCAGAATTTACATCGAGGTGTGAACGAGACCGACAATGAGTTTTCGCTTCAAGTCTACGTTATGCACAATAGGCTAATCGGGACGAGATCTACAGTTTATAGTGGGTACCGACCAACTATGTGCCTCCACCTGGTATCAAACTCGGGATCCCTTGATTAAAAGTCGATGACGTTACCACTACACCATCGGTGAGGCCTCAAGGCTTTCCTTCCACTTTTGGCTAAAATGGCAACGATGAGGATGAATGGTGATGATGAAGGGACACTCGTAAAAAACACCCATGCTCGGCGTGAGATTCGAATACGGGCCCCTGGCCTCTAAACGCGACCTGCTAACCACTCTGCCATGTCGGCGCGAGGCCTCAAGAGACCGATACTATGGCATGTAACGTAAAACCGTCGCAAGCCGAGCTGTAGACAAAATGTTCCGACTTTCAACACCGAAAACTCCAACAGCAATGCGGAATTCAAGGATTTACTAGCCACTGGACACTTTACTATGCTTTATTTGTTTTCAAATACCTCCCGTCCTTCGTTAAGCTGTTGTCCACTACCCGGCAACAGGTACAAGGCTCTTCATATTGCGCACATGCATACGTAACGCACTTGCTCTGGATGTGGAACGTGAGCTCCAACGAAGCTATGCTATCTCTTCTTGCGACACCAGGCGACCAATCGTAGCGAAGGACATATCAACATGCGACACATGTTGCCACGAAAACAGCATGCACCGAAGGGGAAAAAACATATCCTCACGTTACTCACATGTTCCTTTAGCACTATGTTGCGCTGGAAAATAAACATGTTTGTTTAACTTTCATGAAGCTCTGCGATAACGAGCAAGGATCCGTTACGACAGTTCCAACTATGTGAATTCAGAGTATTTTCCTTGAAGGTCGACTGTGCACACAAACGAATTTGCATTATTCTGCGTCGCCTTAATGTCACTATGACTCAGGGGTGCCCATCCCCCAAGGCCAATGGCGCATCCCCCCCCCAAACCATGTCATTCGCGCCCTTAAACCACATCGTAATCTCCACAAAATATTTAATTACGACAGCGTGTCTACCGAAAGTAACTTTTTTTAGCTTTACTGAACATTATAATTGATATGCCCCTCCTCCCTAACCAGGGGTGCCATCACTCAAGACCACCCCTAAAATCGTTCATCATAATCGAGAATATCGCGTGGATCCCACTTTAAACTGTAGGTTCAGTCCCGATTAGCCTTCGATTGCATAAAGTGAACTTAAAACACCAAATCAATCAATCGAGAATATCGCTTATCTTGTAACTTTACTATAAAAACTTCATATTCATCTCATTAAAACGCTAAAAACACATCGCAGCAACAAAATAATGCGAACGAAGCGAGCAAGAAAATTTTTACATCCATTTCTTTGCAGCCTTTGAATAATATTGATTTCATGGGGTGTCAATACTTTCTTAAGATCCCGAGATATTTAGTCCTTTCCCTTTCCAGCTTTTCCTTTGGCACATTCGGGGTCGAAAACGTGTGGATGCCTTATCGCTAAATACAATCTCCAAAATGTAATGTTCGAACTCTCTCCACTACAGAAATCCCTTCACAATCTAAGATTTAACACTTTATCTAGAGAAATCTCCCCCTTTAAATTTCATACTCAATCCTATACCACCAAAATTTGCATGCCAATTTTAGACTTACTGTTAATATTGAAGAGTGGATATTGCTTCCTTCAAAAAATTAATTCTGTCTCCATACCAGAATTTCCGCAACAGTCTAAGACAATAGTAATACACAAGAATTGGATACCTCCCTCAATTTAATGCTTAATCCCCCTCTAACTAAAGTACTCGCCATAATCTAAGACCTAGAGTTGGATACTGTACTCCCCAAAGTTTAATTCAGAATCCCCTCAGGACCCACGTGTTCAATAGGGTGCATTTAAGGTGTATTTTTTTTACATATATTTTGGAAAATATATAAATGTTGAATTTTATATTATTTGGCCGCGGTGGCTCAGTCGGTAACGCGTCTGACTACCATGCTCAAGGTCCCGGGTTCGATATCCGGCCGGTTCAAATCCGGAAACTTTTCTAAGGTTGGAAGCGGCCCCGGCGCCCACCCAGCGTCGAATAACATGGGTACCTGGGGGAAACCCTGGGGGGTAAAGGCGGTCAGGGGCGTGATGCTGATCACATCACCCCCACTCATGACCGGATCAAGAAAGTGTGGGGCGTTACCCCCACACCCCCTATACGCCTTCATAGCGTGGTGCTATGCACAGGGGAGCACTTTACTTTTTTTTTACTTTTTTGAAGGGAAAAAATCATCCAAAAAAATCTCGATGGCGCAACCTGCGCCATAAAACCCCCTCTGTGGGCACCCCTGCTATGACTAATTGTGAAGATGAGATTGAATGGTATGCATGGAAGAGACTATTGAACATTCGCAAAGGAACACCTAATCATAGCACAAGTGCTACTTGGTTGAGAAGATGAGGATGAAATTGATGAAGGGACACTCACAAAGAAGTGGCCGCTCATGGTAACATCGTCGCCTTGTAATCAAGGTTCGATATACGGTGAAGGCACACACCGGTTCGGATCCCACTTTATGTAGGTTCAGTCCCGATTAGCCTATCTGTACACAAAGTGGACATAAAAACAAAAACTCAAACTCACAAAGAACACCCATGACCAGGTCAGGATTTGAACACCCCTCGTCGCGCTAACCACTCCGCCACGCAGGTCTAGCAAGAGGTTAATTAGATCCAGTGGTTGAAAACTAATTTAACCCTTTTTTTGTCAACAAGCCTGGACAGAATCTAACTTTACATATCACAATTATACCATAACTTTTGTATTAATATTTAATTTTACGGTACACATTAATTAGTGTATAACGTTTAAAAGACTAGAACGGTATTCACAAGTAAATTTGTTGAGATCAGGGGATCAACTTTACGAAAAAGAATTTACCGCTCCGCGACCGCGATCGAAGAAAGGTTGAGAAGCGCTGGTCTAATGCATAACACTTACTGCCCGACCGTTCAAGACGAAACTAGCTGGAGGACGAATCCTCACGCGATAGGGCAAGTAGGTAGGAATATGAACAAAACAATGTTCTAAGACTCAGATCACTACTTCGTTTGTTGGCGTTCGGTAACACTACTTGTGCTTATGAAGGCTTTTATAACTATTTAATTCCCCTCTTGCCCAAGGACGTACTTTGGTCCGCTCGCCCCGAAAGACTCACCAAGTACAAAAAAATAATGAAATAATAAAATTACTAAAATAAAATAATGAAAATATACTTGTTTAATCGAGGGTTATTTTTTCCCGCTGAACTTATTGGAAGGCAAGGATTGTATTCGGATCACACGACTTTGAATGACAGTACAAAAGAAGATTATGCAAGATTTATTAGGCCTACTACTTATAACAACATGAATATAATATTACCAGAACTTTACTTTTCCTCAACTGGATATAACATCCTTTTTTGATATTCAATTCTTTATCTACTTGACACTAATTTCCTTGCCACGGCAATTGCCTTGTTTTTACAAATTTTGCCGACCTTAACTATACGTAAGCTGTTAAACGTGCTGTTATATCACTATCAGTATCCTTATACCGTCTTTTTACCTATTCACGTAATAAAAAATAATATTAATTAATTTGAATATTTTTATTAATGCTACTTTAATTAATTTTTTTTTTTTTTAATAATTATTAGAGACACTTGGTTCGAACCCCACCTCCCCCGCAATAAACTTCTAGATACGTGCCTGTTCTTGCCGTACTTTGCCAGAGACGTTACTGCGTGAAATTTAATGTTTCAACAGCAGACCATTTTCACGTAAACTATTTCCCCTCTCATTAAGGCAATTAATATTCAGGAACCTACTCAAGGACTCAAATGTAATAACAAGTGCATACGCTGAGAAAGGAAAATATATAAAATAATAATAATAAAAATAACACTATCATAAGCATTTATAGTTTCAATCCAAAACAGCGACCTTGCAAACCACCAATGAACGTGTAATTCTAAAAACATCAAAGGAGATAACACTATTACCATTAGGAAGGGCATAAAAATGTATGCACACTGTTAGAAGTTACTGTAAAATTTCAAATTTAAATTCAACAGCCTGTCTGTTGTAAAGACATATATTTACTCGAACAAAGTATTTTTCTAATTGTCCATCGTTCCATCCCAGCCCAGGACCTTTCATCCGGGAAGTTCCTAAAGTCGCCACCAGTGTCGCCACTTACAGTCGCATTAGGGTCTTGCCTAAAAAAAAACACACACACATCCGAGCGTCACCCAAGTTTCCAAGTTCGAGTCTCTGCATTGGCTTGTGCATATTTTTGCCAATTTCATCGAAATATATATATATTTTTTTTTAAAAAAAATAGAAAATCCATGTCCTCTCATCGATAGGTAAAAACAGGCAACACTGCGTCTGAACTTCGAATTCGCAATCCTATAAACACCAACACGTCATCACCCATGACCTACTGATGACCTATCAGTCGTTGCGCAGTCGTTTGGCGCACTTACATAACTTGTGCATATCGTCACGTCGTCAGTGTTGGCAGTCTATCAGAACTGCTACGCGTTTCCTGCCATTTTTATTTTTCGGTGGAGGATGTAGCGGGCTTCCACGTGGAATGTTACTTCTGTGTGGAACCGGGGATCTGAATCACACAAAACAAAGGTGCATTTCAGCATGCATACACAGACTGATGTTGCGGTGGGTAATCTTGACACGCCCTCTCCTCTTTCAATCATGTTTCTACCGTTCCGTGTGAACAATAATTTCAAGATATATACTAACACGTGATCTTAAAACGACTTCAAAGATTCTCGTTTCTACTCACTATTTTACGCACAGATAAAGAGGTATAGAGACAGAGCAACGGGGACAGGAGAGGAGAGAATTTGACTATTTTACGTCGCTTTTCTGCCACCTTTTTGACATCCATGCCCAGACTAGGATTTGAAAGCGGGACCACTGGCGTCGTAGCGCGCTTGATAACCATTCCTCTACAGTCTAGACACACACACCTCGGGGAAGAGAGAAATTTGTTAGGTGGTGCAACAACATGGCGAGAGTCCAAAGATACGAATTTTGTCCTGGCTTCTAATTACGCTCAGTAAATTGGGTTTCAACGAAAGCACTGATGTTCTTTTGCAAATCTCGTACCTTCGTCTTAAGGAACCTGGCAACCATTAAAAACACACGAGGTCTTGAACTGGAAAGATCACCACATCTGAAAACACAGTTTGCACCAGCATGACTTCTACACCCGACAGCAACCTTGGAAGAAAGGGAATGGAGAAGTTTGCAAGTCACGTATTGCCGATGTCCTCAAGCATATGTAGTAGTTTTTTTTGTTTTTTTTTTTTCACAATCATGGAAATACTTTTACAAGGAAGTGCTTGTGACTATCGAACAACAACATTTCTTTGTTGCACACTGTATGCACCTACTCCGAACGATTTCATTTCTTTTTTAATTGGTTGTTGAGCAGATACCGTGTGATGCAACCAATAAAACTGACACGTCACACCGCTTTTCCAACCTTGGATGAGAGCAGGCTTCGTCCAAAAGAAGAAAAAAAAAAAACAATTTCGAGACGATCCTAGCCATACGAGTTTCTTCTCGCAACTTATTTTTTCGCGTGTCCATCTCGTTGCCTTCTAGACTGGATTTATCAGATATAAACGATCATAAAATATTAGCACGCAAATTGTTTTCAGCATTTCTTACGCCCTGCTTTCACGTAGGTTGAGAACCCGGTTTAGCATGCAGCGTTAAATTGGAATTGCTATTCGAGAGAATCTAATTTATTCTGCACTTGTGTTCCAATACGTTTCACCATCAGATGATCAGGAAAAAAAGGTTGTAACGTCATCAGATTTTAAGTGTACTTTTATTTCATCTTTCAAAATGGTGTTAAAACAATAGACGGCATTCTGGCACACTTATAGATGCTTCTACCACTCGTAGAGCCGAGGCTAGCTCCAAACGAAGAATCCAAGATGGCGGTCTGTTCGCTATGTCCGCTTTATTGCGACAGTAACGTCCTCGCCTTGTAACCAAGGGGTGCCGGGTACGATCTCGGTGGAGGCATAACTTAGTGATTCGGATCCTGTCCCAATTAGCCTATCGGTACATAAAGTTGAGGACCAAACCGTGTCGTTTTTCCTCACTTCGGTCAAATGTTGCATATTGATCCTGGACTACAGCAGCGGCATATTGCCAGCTGGATGCAATTTTGTCGTATGTCCATCTGTACTAACTTCTCATGAGACCCAATTAAAGTTTGACTTACGTCGATTTGAAATACACTACAAGATTTGCACAAGCACTTTATTATTGCTGGTAATTCACTCCACATGACAAGCAGGTACGTCGCTTCGGAACGTGACGCATTAACATGTGCAGAACACGATAACGTGATCAAATATTTTCCGACGAAAAGTGGATATACGACAGCATTTAATCGGCGATATGTTGATATATTTACAAAATCTTTAGTCAAGCCACCTTGAAAACTTAATATTTCACAGTCATGACTAGGTAACGGATTGTAAGCACCTTTCCAAAAATATAGCTGTCTTCATTCCGATCGTTTGAGATATGAATTATAGGAGATGAAATCATCTTTTTGTGTGATTAGCACATTTATCCCCTTTTTACCGCGTCTTCGATGCTTCAGCGCCTTTTCCTTTATTTTATTTCATGTTTTGTTAAAAAATGGTTTTCACTACTCTTGAGGAGCTACATAAAATCATACAGGGTGTTTCCGGGCTGATGATACAAACTTTCAGGGATGATGGAGAAGGGCACATGTAACAATTTGAGATAAGGAATCCTGGTCCGGAAACGACTTAGTCGAAAGTTATAGGCGAAAATCGGTGGATGAAGATGTAATACTTTTATTACCTGCACAAGTTTCACAAGCTGCTACATCCACAACAGTTGTTCAAAGTGGCGTCCCCCGGCTTCCCTGCAGGCATGACATCGTAGCACAAAGTTCTGGCGTACCCAGGCTGCGAGAATTCTTGTGAGGAGATCCTCTGCAGTCTCGCTTCCTGGAACATTGTTCGAACGACCCCGAGGTTTTTCCAACGGGTATGCCAGAATTTTGTGCGACGATGTCATGCCTGCAGGGAAGCCGGGGGACGCCACTTTGAACAACTGTTGTGGATGTAGCAGCTTGTGAAACTTGTGCAGGTAATAAAACTATTACATCTTCATCCACCGATTTTCGCTTATAACTTTTGACTAAGTCGTTTCCGGACAAAGGTTCCTTATCTCAAATTGATACATGTGCCCTTCTCCATCATTCCTGAAAGTTTGTATCATCAGACCGGAAACACCCTGTATATCTCATTTTGTAGAGCAGAACGAGAGCTATAAAATGGAATAATATAATAATTGCACTCCCAATAGTTCCCAAGATAATATAGTTTCTCCACATATAAGGATCTCCTGAGCTCAAAGCGTCGGCGACTTACATACGAATACATAGAAATGTTGAGCGTAATCCAGTATAACAAGTTGTTTGAAACCCAGTAAATGCCACGTTTATTTCCTAAATATTGGTTACTTTATGTAATTATTACTAATATGTTATTTGCTACAGTGTTGAATAAAGAATATTGATATAACCGGTTTAGACCCGAATAAAGGCATTTTATCAGCATATTTTTGAAAAAAAATTCACAAACTTTCTTCCCTTTCCCGTCCATAATTTCGCACCTTAAAATCCATTCCCTAGTCAACCATTCGATATCAGCATCACATCATCTTAAAATCAGACGACTGACTTGTTTGAAAAGGTGCAGCAGTGGGAGGAGAGGGTAGGAACTATATTCTCGAGAAACAATTAACTGTTGAACGTTCAGGCTTCGAAGGAAAGACATTTCCACACCTTTTCACGTGTTCGAGGAATGAAAGTAGGCGGGGAGGATATTTTGGTGACGTATGTGCGTGACGTCAGAGTTGCAGTGTTGCTATAACAAGACGAACTTCCCTGCTAACAGCTATTTCCCTGAAAGATAAAAATACCACAAAGCAAATAGGAGCATGTACGTATTATCCACATGCAGCCAGTGGCGGAGCCAGAAGTTACAGTTTGGAGGGGCAAATTTTCTGTCTGATAACTCACACCTAACCGAGAATCAATTCTAATCTACACTTGCTTGAGTTTTGGTTTCAGTGAGCTCTATGCACAGATAACCTAATCGGGACTAGACCTACAGTTTAAAGTGGGGCACCGAACCTCTGCACAGAAAAAACTGGTTTGTTTGGAATTACCAAAAAAGTTTGGTTGAGCTGTATGTTGTTTGTAATTACAAAAAATGTTGTTTAAGAATACCAAAAAATTTGGTCAGACGTAATATGGTACTCGTAAACAAAATGATACATATGTAAGTAAAGAGAAACAGAACGTTTGGTTAAATTTACTATATGTGCGTGAGCGTGCTTTCCAATTTGAAATAACGAGTCCAGTTTCGTCGAGTGTAGTATGAAAATCCTTTGTCGAAAATTGAAACTCATGTAGATAGATAATTAATTACTCGAAGCGAGTCTTTATGTTGTTGTGTAACCTAATATTCTGAAAAAAGCTCAGATTATACTTACTTTATACTGAGTTTCCTACACCGGCCAATAGATGGTTCTGTCAAAATGTGTAGAAGAAACATACGTTTTTGTACAACAAATAATGGTACGTTTGATTGTAATCATAGTGAAAAATTGTGCTTTAACACTCTTCGAAAGATATGTGAACATCGAAGCTACAAATTAAAGAAGAAAATGTACTGCAGTGAATAAAAGTGAATCTCCCACGAGATTCTGGACTATATAAGTAGAAGGTAAGTGTGGCGCAGAAAAACAAACACACTCCAAAAATTGTTAGTTCACGTGAACTTTCTATTCTCAATGTGTATTTTAAGATCAGTTAATTTCTACAAACTATCCACCCTAGCTAAAATTAGACACATTATAACATAAGTAATATTATCTAACAAATCGTTTGGTAATTTTGACTAAATTATTTGGTTTTCCTAAACAAATGGGCTACATTTTGTTACATTTACAAAAATAATATTGGGTTTTGGTAACCAAAAAATTGTTTACTTCAAACAAATAGAACTTGACCAAATCTTTTGGTACTGGTGAACTATTGTTTGGTTGATGCCTATTTAAACAAACGATTTGATCACCACTACCATTTTTTTTGGTTAATCCAAACAAACATTTTTCTCTGTGTGTGCCTCCAACGGGTATCGCACCCGGGAACTCTTGATTACTACAAGGTGACATTTCCACTACGCTACGCCATAGGGAAGGCTAATCTGATTGCGCTGTCTTATGTAAATAATATATAGTACTGTGAACAGGAATCAACTAGCGATTCTAAAGATTAGAGTACTGTTTTGCAAATATAGGGGATTCAGAGCTGGAAGAGTAAAGTGAATAAACAAACACATAACCTATTCTCTCAAGGGGAATCGGGTTCGATCTCCCTCTTGAGGCATACTGTACAGTGGATTGGGCCAAAATTTAAACTGTAGGCCCAGTTCCGATTAGCATATCATGAGCATCAAGTGGGTTTAATCAAACTTTGTTAATGGATTGATTTTGGTTATTTAGCGTCGCTTTTCTTCCACTTTTTTGCTAATCGCGACGATGAGGATGAGTGTTGAAATTGATGAAGGAACGCTCAGAAAAGAACGACCATGTCCGGCCGAGATTCGAACCCGGGACCCGTAACATGTGCCTGTATGCGGCTTCCTGTAAATAAATAGGTATCCAACCGCTGTGATAAATAAATAGTCCCACTACTTTATCTTGTAAGAAAGCGCAAGTAATTTGCTGTATTCTTTCACAACCATTTTATTTATTCAACTGCAAAGATATTTCCAGCAGCATGATACGGCTATCTTCTTACATGCGGTTCCACTTTATCTCAATCCCAGTCAATGACGTCATCGAGCTAATGACTGAACCAGCCAACAACAGATAAAGCCGCTGCAAGAAAATCAAGTGGAAAATTCCCCAGAGCCAGTCTGTCGATCAGCAAGGTCACGGTGACCGTGTATAACAACAATATATCTTCAATATCATCCACAATGTCCTCAAACGACATAGCAAAGCGATTCGCCGTTCGGCAAACGCGACAGCCAATAGGAAGGCAGAACCGCGAGCCATAAACACTCGAGCAACTGCCACAGTGTTTTCGAAGCTTGGCAAAGTAGCATACGGTGGGACACGTGTTGCTGAGTTAACAGGGGTGTCCAAAGATCTGTTATTGTCTACGCGACAGTAATATAAATGTAAACGAGTTTATCTGCGAGTGCCTTTAATAAAAGTCAAGTGCATTGTGTACGCGGATAAATAGAAACTACGGCGATTTTTTTTTCTATCGTGACTATTATTCCAGTCATAATGATTGGTACCTTAACTCGGTTTTCCATATTCATGTTATTGCGCATGAGTCTGTGCCCCACAGAAAAGCCGTGACGGGAGTAATTATCACAGCGCGCTACGGCGCCAGGGGTCCCGGGTTTGAATCCCGGCATGGATGTTCTTTGAGAATTGACTGATTGCTTGATTTATTTTACTTCGCATTTTCGGCCACTTTTGGCTAATCGCGAAGATTATGATAATACGATGAAATGGAGGTAAGGGCAATCAGACACACAAGGACAGCAGACAACACGAGCTCCACGGAGGATTATACTGACAGTGACGCCAGAGCCTCGTTAGTCTGCAATATGCAGCCCAGGGTGTATGTACATTTGGGTGTCTTTGCAAAGGGTCAGCTTATACACCTCGTTCTATGTGAATGCCCCTTTATCAATTCTATCACATCATTACTTATCCTCATCGTCGCGATTGGCCAGAAGGGACAGAAAAGCGATGCTAGAAAACAAGAATCAAAGGATAGAAAATCACGTTCTAAATTGGCTCGTAGCGAGGTGGTTTCTTTTAAGTGAACTTAATGCACAAGTAGGCTAATCCGATATCGGCCTACAGTTTAAAATGGATAACAACAACTGGAAGGAACTTGCATCGGGAATTTAACCAAATACATCTTGATTACAAGGTGATGATAATGTTAACCAAGAAAAGGTTTCGTTATAGACAAAGAGGAGGATCGGGAAAATAGAAATACTCTTCTCCCAAGTAACTCCAATTCGTGGCACACACGACACGACCCACTGAGGACCAAGGGCAGCCGAGCGACTTTTAAATTAATGACGCTTAGCCAGTGCATTGTGCCCCATCGCCGCTGTATTTCTGGCTATCGAGACATACACTTTACAAGCACATGCATTTTTTTTCAGAATTTTAGTTTTCGAATGACTGAATTAAAAATGTTGGGTGCATCAGCATGTATGGCGATCTTGAACCCGTCAATGTATACGGGAAAATATCCCCTTATCAAAACTTCTTACATAAAAGTTTTAAACAAGGGATGTACGTAAGAAGCCCCTTGAGAAAATTTAAAAGTGCAAGGTTGTAAAGAGACCAGTGTCTCCGTAAAAAGATAAAAACATTTGTTAAAAGAATGTCATCATGTCACAACAGGGATGACAAACAGTTTGGAAGATGAAAAGTTTGCCTGAGCTTCAGGCGAGAATTAAGAAAAGTAGTTTGCCTTAATGTCTTCTAATATTTGGGCCAAAAATGGATGAGGAGACAGGTCAGCGTAGAAGGTAACATAATTTAGAACTGCATAATTTGTATTCATGTCCAAATATTATTAGAATAATTAAGTCAAGAAGAATTATGTGGCACGAATGGGAGAGGAAAGAAGAGTTTACAGGATTCTTGTTGGGAAACCTGATGGTAAGAGGCCTGTAGGAAGGCCACGATAAAGATGGAGGGATAACGTTGAAATCGACCTAAAGGAAATCGGTAAGGATGGAAAAGATTGGATTGATCGTGCCCAGGATAGGGCCAGATGGAAGGCTTGTGTTGCTGCAGTCATAAACCTTCGGGTTTAAGAAGGCTAGAGAGTTAGTTCGTGCTCTATACTCTGTGAAAGTTTATCCAGTGGCACGCTGATCTTTTCAGTTGTTCTTAGTACATAAAGTACTATGTAAGGGAGAGCGAGTCTGGTTGTAACAGATCTAATAACTTCAGTACTATCTGGTAGATGGTGTTGAAATTTCAGTTGTGGCAGCACTTATTAGTGCCTCAGTTGCCCATTCGGAGAGTGAGGTGACAGAGCACTTTTCCTGTTTTTTGAGAAGGAAGTAAAAATTTGCCTCATCAAAAAAAACTAGTTGTTTGTAAATACGTACCAGAAAGGTTGGATGTGTGAACCCAGCATGATTGAGTGCAATTTCTAGTACCGAGAGAACAATTGATACTAATTTCCAACAACGATATGTTAGCAATCCTGTGGATAAAATTAACTACTACACTATGGGGCAGGTTGTAACAAAATGCGTGGGTCTGGTTGTAACATTGTAATTGAGTCAATTTAGCTCATTTTAAGGTACGTTTCTAATATTCAACAAAAATCTTAATTTCCATTGTTGGACCTGTGATCTATTTTAATAGTTGCTGTGAATCATTTATCCAATTTTAATGTTAAGTTTATATTATGACATGTTTATCTAATATGCCACTTTCTGTTATTTCATTGTACTTTTATGTACCATCGTAGACATAACTAAAAGTTTATATATTTCTGTTTTGTTATCTGTATGTTCATCATCTGAGAATGTTTCAACCTTCCCCACTCAGTGTTACAACCAACACCCTTATTTGGGTGTTGTAACAATTGCAAGGTTACTCTTGTTCTTTAAATTTCAGTTTGTTTGCAGTTAATGCATTTTTTGAAACTAGAATTATATGGTTTCTTGTGTGTAAATATGGTCAACATATAAAATCTTACTACATACTAATCTTATTCACCCTTTATCTCTAATTTATTTATTTACTTATTTAAAGACATGACACTACAGGCAAATGCCCACTTACAGTGTCTTGTATTATAACACTGTTTGGTACACAAAATATGCAATCAGCAGAATTTATAAGGTACAATACTATGATAATATGATAATGTGTGTTACAGTAATATAAAAATTAATGTAAGATTAGATATGAAATAGAAGTATAAAGTAGTAACCTGACAGGTGAGGTTAGAACTTGCACATGATAACCAAGGAAAAACATATGAGCTTCACCTTACATATAAACGATGATATATAGATGTAATGATAGTAATTAGTAAATAACACAATAAGAAAAAAAATAGGATGGACTCTTTCGCCTGTACATAAAGAGACTGAACTACTAAACAAAGTTAAGTCTGGTGTTGGAAGTAAGTTTCAGTTTCCCTTTTGAACCTTCGAAAACTATGGAAGATGTCTATCTTATCATATGTCTTTGCAATTTCGTTATGTATATATATATATATATATATATATATATATATATATATATATATATATATATATATATATATATATTCAAACCAGAACAACCAGGGTACTTACAGCTATAAATTAAAATTAGTGTAACCTTAAATACCAAAGTAAACGATATTTTCCAAAGGCGCCAGGACATAAGCGCATACCTCTGAATGTATGCGGGTGGGGGATGGCTTCTTCGGGGGTTCCCTCCTAGGATTTCTTTTAATACATCGGCAATATGCTCGAGAACAAACCATACCCGCTCTCCCTATTCGAGACGAGGCCTAGACACTTGAAATGTTGTCTCGTCTCAATACAACATGGAGTACGTGTTCAGTTGTACTCACATCGCCCACTATCAGCGTAGATTACGCACGTATAGATGTGGGCTCTCAATGTACGGCACGTCACTGAATCCCATGCAAGGAAGTATTGGCTCATGTGTTATATTATTGTATTCCTGAAACACCCCATTAGACATTCTCATGCAAGATCTTAAGCACGAAGCTCTCCATCAAAAATAAATTATGCGCACGTCCCTGGGAGGGGGGTGTAAAATATGAAATGTATTATACTTCGCTATTTCCAGGGCTGCTACCCTTTTTCCGGTAGGGTCAGGTTACATAAGTAAATCCAGACACAAGACGACCTTGAGGCCAGGTTCGATTACGAACTGACCGGCATCATCAAGCAACATTGACGTAAAACCAAGCTCCCTTTAATATCTGAACACCTCAGGAATAACAATTACACATTATTTTCCTCACAGGGAAAACCCAAAATAATGCAGAAACGAAGTTGTGACGTTCTTGCAACACTACAAAAGAAGAAAGCTGCAACTATAAGTACACGTAGCAGAGAATCAGTGTTGTCATCTGATTCGTAAAAACACCCATCTCCACGAGACACCAATGGGAAGTCCCCACTTTTCGATATCAATTTCTGCATATCCATGGGACATTTTTTTTAGAGAGAGAAAGACCAGGGGGAGCGGTGAGGGTGTGGGCGGAGATAAGCATGCGACGCACACACACCAATATTATCTTTCGTTCTGTGTGCGTTTTCGATATCAACCATAGTAAAATACAATTTGAAGTCAAATGGACTCATTATCTTTGTTGATATAACACTCAACTCTCTAAACATTACATTTTCGATATCCAGTGTATGTCTACAATTATATTTATTCTCTACTAATAAGGATTGCGATTGATTATTGACTGACTAGACTCGTATGTTTGGGTTTAAGATACATATGTTGATTTTAATCCAGGTACGTCATTTTATACGTCACGGGGCCTATCCCACTTTTTATTCTGGTATTTCCCCTGTATTAAGTGCCGGATGCAAATAACCTGTTCGTTGATTCGATGGATGCAATTTATAATCATTATTTATCTTTATACAAATATTCAAATTTAAATTGGAAGTTTTCTTGTGTGTCTAAATGCTAATCCTATAATACTGGGTCCGCCAAAAGTAACGCCCGATTTTAAGTAGTGTAGTTCAAAGTGTCTAAGAGTTCGAACATGACGCTGAATTATACTTCCAGTACGACGGTGCACTATCACATTATGTCAGAATGGTTGGACATGCATTTCAAAGGGAGATGGATAGAGCGACGAGGACTGCCGTTGTTGTCGGTTCGATTCCTGGACCTAACTCCGCCCGATCTCCTTTTGTGGTGCGTCTTCTGTACAAGAGCAAACCCCACAACGTTGGCAAATTGAAAGATAGCGCATTCGGGAAAAAATTGCCGACATTACCGTTGTAAGGCTTGCTTGAGTGCTGTTGATAGGTAACGTGAATGTCTAGCCTGAGATGGACAGCATTTTGAACTTTTAACCTAAAATGTCATGTGATGTGCTTCGGTATGGTGATTGGTGTTATGTTACATTATTACACGATCATGATTTTCTGTACGAAATCTGTACAATTCTGACCCAGTATGCATGTAGTTAAAATGATGGACCCGATTTCAGACATTTATTCTGTGAAATATAATAAACAAATGTTATTGTGAGCCATGTGCTAAGAAAGGTAAACTGCCAAAGTTTTTTTTCAAACAAATCACAAGTGTTCTATGTGAGCACCTCGCGTAACACGGCACACATCAAGCCGATAGTCTATCTCCTGCCAAACCTTGTGTAGCATGTTGCGGTCAATATCAGCAATGGCAGCTGTGATGCGGGCACGCATGTCATCCAATGTTGTTGGAAGTGGCGGTACGTAAACATGATCCTTGACAAAACCCCACATGGGGTCGTCGGGGGAACGAGGCGGCCAATGAAGGCGAGGTCGATCCTCCGGAGACGCACGTCCTATCCAACGTTGTTCCAATGCCCCATTGAGATGGTTCCGAACGCTCCCATGGTAATGCGCAGGGGCACCATCCAATTGGAGAATGAAATCTGCGCTATCCTCTTCAAGCTGTGGAAGGACCCATAGTTGCAGCATATCAAGGAAAACAAGTCCTGTCACAGTACGTTCATGGAAGAAAAAGGGCCATAAATCTTTTCATGGGAAATGGCATAAAGGCATTCACTTTGGGAGAATCGCGTTCGTTTTCCACAAATTCATGGGAGTTAGAAGTTCCCCAAACCCTTACGTTTGGTCTATTCACTTTCCATGAAAGGTGAAAAGTTGCTTCATCACTGTAAATTAACCTGGCAGAGAACCTATCCATTTCCATTAATGCGAGGAAATCAGCAGAGAAGGACGCGCGCAAAGCATAATCAGTGCCTTTTAAGGCTTGAACTAGTTGCAAGTGGTAGGGTTTCATTTGTAAACGTTTCCGCAGAACCCCCCCAGAAAGTTTTCTGCCCGGTAGGTGGACTTCTGTGGACTCCGCACACCCCTGGGGGTGATGACTCCGCACGAAACATGTGCGCACTCGTTCCACTGTCTCTTCCCCAGTCGACGGACGGCCAGTCGATTTTCGTTTACAGATGCAGCCCGAATCTCTGAAATGTTCATACCACTTACGAATGGCCTTCGCCGTAGGTGGTTCTCTCCGTTTGGTACGGAAATGCCGTTCCACACTAATCAGACTTGTTCACATGATAATCAAGCACACAGAAAGATGTCTGGGCCGCATCCGAATCGGCAGCAGATGTCACCTAGAGCACCGTTCCATCCGGGGACTCAGCCAACCTCCGTTGTCCGAATTCGCTGCAGACGTGGAGTCGGAGGGGGGAGCAGAGAGGAGCGACAGATGCACGCTTGAACTCGCTGTGACCCTGCGCTTCGCAGCCATATTCCAACTTTCACTTTGTACAGACAACATTTACTTATTAGAGGATGTAAAACTCAGTTATACTTTAACATTTTATCGATAATACTGAATGCAGAAAAATTGTAAATGATGAAATAGCGTGTTACATTTTTAATATGAGTAGTAAATAGGTGGAAATCATTGTCATGTTTGTTTGGCGTCTGCCTTCTGCTTCCGTGTGATGCGCCTGCGCCCCAGAGCGCGGTGGGTGAAGTTCGAGCTGACACCTGGCGGCAAAAGTGACAACCATACTACAAGGGGACATGCAGATTCGGACGACTTGGACGTGACTTCGACGGCACGCGAGAGCAACGGGAGAGAACTGGACGGAGCGCTTGCCAATCCGGACACGGCCCTGTTCTCCTGTCAACGCCATTTTCCTGCTCGCTGCTGACTCCTAGCGGTAGAAAGTGGAAACACTGCGTGGAAACCAAACTTTGAAAGTTAACCATTCGAAGCGCATGTCTCACAATAACATATGTTTACTAGATTTCACAGAATAAATTTCTGTAATCGGATCCATCATTTTGACTTACCCTGTATGTGTATTTAATACTCAAAACGGATCCTGACATTTATTTTTCGCACATGGCACATTGGTTCGGAACCAACTTTAAACTGTAAATCCAGTCCCGATTAACCTTTCTGTGCATAAAATGGACTTAAAAGCACCAAATCAATCATTCCATTCACAGAACAGAGAAATGACGTCATGAACTCGCCTGTATTCACACAAAAAAGGTCGCGTCGCGCTCTTTTAGCATCTGGCAAACTGTAAAATATTGAAAACATTGCAGTAAAATCTTCTTCCATTGTTCATTTTGCAAGATATCTGTACAAAACCAGTCCACCAGGCAACACTGAAGAACACCTATTACCTCCATCAAGGTCGACCACGCGACGGCACGCCTACACGTAACCCAGCATGGCCGTGCCTTCGTCTTGCCAAACCAGCAAGAGAATATAGAAGAAATAACCGCGGAAAAACTCCAACAGAGCGGAAAACATATCCAGCAAAACCCAATCATTATTCAACACCCGAAAGTGCAAGCCATTAGGCCAAGGTGACCGTATCAGAGGCAAGGAAGGAAGGGAAATCGAACAGGTTGCTTTCAGCCGAAAGACATTGCGATAGGTCAGTACAGACTCACGTGGTCTGGCCACCAGGGGAAGAGAATGTGTAGGCAGAGCAACAATTTTCCCATCAGCCATGCTTCCTGCCTCCTGTCATAATACCAGCATACAAATTATTGTGCCGTAACGAATTCTTTTTTTAAAGGTTGCATGCGTTGCGCACCTCTTCCTATACGTTTTCCTGCCACGTGTGCCTCCTAGTTGGAGTAATATATAGGGACGAACCAAGGTTACACTTTTTTCTATCTTGTTCACGTCGATACTGGTAAAGCAGTCTATACATCCGTCCTATGTGGAATTTTGTTACATGAACGCTTGTTTCATACTCGACTAAAAACAAGAAAACTGAGGATGCATTCACATTGCAAGGAGACCAATCATAAACACACTGGTTTTTGTTTCTTACCTAATAGATTGCTGTATGTAGGGTTGCACAAGTTTGCTGTATTTTAGCACAAACTTATTACTGATATACATATATTTTCAACTTTGAGTCAGTGTCTGTACCTTAAGAAGAAAAAGCCTTTGAGGTCCACGCCCAGTCACTTGAGCCACTGCGAAAACTTTTCCACCCGTCAGCCTGAGGCCATTGTTAAACTTTCTCGTACATCAGTAAGCTTGCTGGTGTGGTAAGCATGCACAGATATATTGCATTTTCATTTGCCAAGAAATTTATGTAAGTTTAAGGCTGACAGAGGGCAAGAAACCACTCCACTTCACTGGTGCAAGTGTGTGTAGGAGGCGCCATCTAAAATAACAAAAATGGTGTTTTGAAGCTCACTTGATTAGTGTTGCAGCCTTGGCGTAGTTTTGTAAATAACAGTTGATTCCTCATGTAAATTTGAGCTGTATACAGTCTGCCCTACTATGTATTATCATTGGGACTTTTTTCAAAGTTTTCATTTCACTCTTTGTCAAATAGAACATGTAGAAAGTTGCTTCTGAGTAAATTACTTTGAAGGATAATGGGTAAGTTACTCGAGTAGAGTTGTTGTTACTTTGCTTTCAAAAGTAACACCACCGTTACTTTGTCATTCAATAAGGACATTTAACTGTTTACACAAGTATCACATCTGTTCTCTAGTGCATGCCTTTTCAGCGTAACTTTACAAGCCCAAGTTTAAAACAACAACAAAGTTTGTATCGTGCTGGCAAGTACAGCCTACAGTTCTTAATTAACCCTCTACTGGTATCATACGTCTGAGAGACGTCTCGTTTTCTTTCTTGCACTCTGACGTGGTATTGCTCTCTCCCACCCTGTGCCTTCGAGTTGGATCGTTGTCTAAGTGCAGTGAAAATCTCTCGCCTGTATTGTTATCTGACCTTGAGCTTTATCGTGGCAAAGTTGTTGGTCCGTCTGAGAGACGCATGATACCAGTTACGGAACTTTTTCTAGTAAACCTTGAGTTCGCATTTTTGTGTTTGATGTGACTAATTTGGGTAAATATGGCATATCATCCACATGATGTTCTTGAATTCTTTGATATTAGAAAATAATGAACTTTTTGTGAACCAAAACTTAAAAGAACAAAATACCCTTGGCAGAATCGTAGCTGGGCAATCTGCCTGACATGCGTCACGATAGCTTTGTAAAAATAAGTTATTAAAATTGTACCTGCATTTGTTAAAAACTGTTTTCTGATATAACTATATATTCTACGTTAATACAAACTATAATTTTCACTATGAGTTTTCATGAAAAGAAAATGCTTATAATTACGTATTACTTCGTAATAATAAAAATGTGCGCTCCAAAAAAAATGTGATCTACAAAATGTTAGTTTATAAATTCATATTCTTTCGTAATTTTCAGATTTTTAAAATTCTGTATTTTATGAACAATAATAACAAAAATAAAACTTAAAACTTATATAATAAATAGGATTATATATTTTTTTAAAAAAAAATGCTGCATTTTTTATGAGTTGGGTCTTCGAATTTGTATAATATAGTTAGCAGTGGTGGCAAAGCTTTATGCCCATGTTGGCTAATCGGGACAGGGTCTACAGATCCAACCTACTCTGGTTCCACTGGAAATCGAACCCTACATTACAAGGAGATATTGGTTACATTAAAGTGATTTTTTTTTGTTACTGTGTCATAGGACAACCAACGGCAAATGTGACAGTAAGCAAACTGTCCATCATCATGTTCATTCATTCAGTTCTTCGTAACGTGGGAGTTCGAGTTTTTTTTGTTTTAAGTCCACTTTATGCACAGATAGGCTAATCGGGACTGGACCTACAGTTTAAAGTGGGATCCGAACCACTATGTGCCTCCAACGGGTATCGAAGTGAGGTTCAAGAATTGAAGCAAAATACACTAATAATTGATTAGGTTATTACGTCGCTTTCCTGCCACTTTCGGCTAATCGCGTGGATGGGAATTAATGGTGATGGTGTACGACACATAGGTGTCTGAAAGGGTCGCCCAAAAGTACGAATAAGCAGAGGACAAACTCTGCTCCAGTATAAATACAATTCCAGTCCCAAAAAACACAGAATGAAGAACGGACAAAAATAGTGATCGGCAATTTGTCTACTGTTATCGTGGCACATTCTATAGCTACTGAATAGTTGCTCCCCGATCCCTGGATTTGAAACCGATTTGCAGGGTGGGGCTACCTAAAAACAAACGTGTTCAGAGTGAAAATCAGGGACAACAGCATGTGTGTGAGCGAACTGCTTCCGAGGGCCGTGCTATTTCGCCGGACTTTGTGACCCACATCCTGGGAGATGGGTGACCGCCTACAATTGTGTTTTGACGATGGTGACAAACACACTGAACAAATATTGTAATCCAGGCTATGGTGCGGGGCCTTTGGGTCACCCTGTACACCGGCTAAACTAAATAATTCGATCCTGTATCTTAATATTGTTTAGGATACACCGCAAATTATTCGAGCACATTTCTAAATTTAGAGAAAGGGAATCCACTACATTACAAGGACTGCTATCGGGCAAGCTGTAAGGCCATCGTGTGGGAATTCAGGCAGAACTCGTGGTGACGGCAGAAACCCTCTTCACCTCGCAAGTTGCCTTCCCCGAAATGTGACTGAGTAAAAATCCTTGACGGGCGATTAGCTACCAGAATCCATGGCCGCCACATCCAACACCGATTGCATCACCCCACTTCTACTCCCGACCTTGCTCCGATCAGAGGGTACTGATGAGCCCAAAGTATTTAATGACGCTACGATACTAGAGGTGAGGTAAGGTAAGCCATGGGCATTTAGTTTTGTTCGTTTAACAAATCCATGAACTGACCATGCAACCTCATCGTGATGCTGCGCGAAGCATTATGCCACGAGGTTGAACGATACATGTAAACATTTCTCCATCTGCTTCTCCACATTCCGAGTTCCCGTGGGGAAGCAGCACGTATAATAGGGTCAAACCCACATGGGGGACGTCGAACTGGGTTCGATCAATCTCATAGGGGCAATTCACAAGAAATATGAGCAAAATTACACCCTATCCATTAGTCCCTCTTACTTGGATCATATTACGTCGCTACTCTACCTCTTGGGATAATCACGACGATGACAATGATGAAATGGAATTGTTTGTTTGAATTGTTATCTTAAGTATACTCATGTCCAGATTAAAGAGGGATCCAAACCACGGCGTGCCTCCACCGGGTATCGAACACGGTTGCGAAGTCTGTATGTATATACCTTAAGTTCTACAAATGTATTGTACACGGCTTGGAATTTTTTTTAAAAAAAATCTAAAGGCGCAAATTATGTACAGTCACGGACACCTCTGGTTGATTAATTATGATTCAGTTGGTGTTTTAAGTCCACTTTATGCACAGTAAGGCTAATCGTGACCGGACCTACAGTTTAAATTGGGATCCAAACCACTATGTGCCTCCACCGGATATCGAATCCGGGATCCCTTGATTACAAAGCGACGACACTACCACTGCACCATGTGGAATGTGCATTGAAAAAGAAAAACAAAAGAAACATCTGAAGCGATCATCTGACGAGATATTTGAAGTTATCTGATACAACTAATGTAATAGTTGGTTAATTATTGATGCGCAGATGTTTAATCGTATAAATTGTCACTGGACCAGGAGTCGAGCTCGAAAAGGAAAGGAAAAAAAAAAGGAATGTAAAACAAAAATAAATATAACAACTAGCTTGACAGCTAGCCTACTCAAGCAGAACACAGAAAAAAGCTGTTATCCCACAGGAGTTGAGATACCTAGGTCACAGTATGACTTCAGGTGGTTCAAGGTTAACCTCGTTTTTTTTCTTTCCCTTCAATTTACGTCATCAAAGGCTTTGGGGTTATGTGCGTACGGGCATTCTACACATATTTCTGCCCTCCCCCATACCCTTGGACAAGGCGTCTGATATAACGCAATCTTCACTTTCTTCAGTGTTGCCATCTACGTAAGTACAGACCTAAAAATTTACAATTTCTAATATTCTCTGTTTTGGTTACACGTGCCCAGTAAATCGACTGTATAGTAGGGCTCTATTCTTGATATAATTATGTAGAAACAGTACACTAATGTTACATTAAGTACTTTCATTTTTTCTTGTTTTAGATCGCTTTTTTTAACCGCCCCGATGGCAGAGCGCGCCGAGTGATTCGCAGGGTCTCGAGTCCCGGCCTGGGTATGAAGTAACGATTCATCAATTTCGTCTAATCATTCAGCTTCATCGTCGCGATTAGCCTAGAGAGACAGAAGCTAAGTAATAAAAATAAAAATTACACAGTCATTTTATGCCTCGTTACGTTAATCGCGAAGATGAGGGTCAATAATGACTAGACTACACAAAACTGAAGGCAGACATATGAAATCCATGACGGGACTCGAACCTGATTTTTTGGTGGGAAGAGAACTCAACGCGTTAAGCCAACAAAGTACACTCCGACCGGTTGATTAAATAATGGTTTATTTGAAAGATGAAAAAATACTTCCTTGATTTTTCAACACAAAAGAAGTCAAACTTTTAGATTTTATCAGAATAATTTTTTTCAACATAATTTTTCAGTCTCAACAGTAACCGGAAGATACGTTACACTAATTCTTCCGATATTAGAATTTTGCCATTCAATCAGGAATCTTCAGCATATGATGTGTTTTAAAAGCAATACTGAATATCGCAATTACAATTATACAGGGTGTATCATAAGTAATAGCGCAAACTGACACAGTTGAAAGTACACGATAATAGAAGCAAAAAAGTCTCAGTAAACATGGATCTGCAAACGAGCCGTTTTCGAGATAATTGTAAATGTGCGGTTACAAGCCGCCACTGACTTCATTGTTTGTAAACGTCGTGCTAGTAGGTAAAATGTACTCTTCGTTGCTGTAAGGTTCCATATTCACTACGCAGTACAGCACAACTGACGTGACTCCCACAGTACGATTAGACTGGGTACTGATTGTATCCATCCTGTTTGATTATTGATTGATTGAGTTAGTGTTTAAGTCCACTTTATGCACAGTAAGGAAAATTGGGAGTGAACCTACACTTTAAAGTGGGATCCGAACCACTATGTGCCTCAACCGGGTATCGAACCCAGGACCCTTCGATTACAAGGCGACGACGCTACCACTGCGCCATTGGGAAGCCCTTCTGTTTGATTACAACGCCACCTCTCGGAAATGTTCTGTTTTGTAAACGAAGAGCAAACCTCTGAACGGGCAAGGAGTAAAGCACTCTGTGTTTACAAATTGCAATCAGTGGCTGCATCTAATCACACATTCGTACACATTATTAGCATTTTACCAACTAGGACGACGTTTACAAACAATGAAGTCAGTGGCGGCTTGTAACCACACATTCGCAATTATCTCGAAAACGGCTCGCTTGCAGACCTATGTTTACTGAGACTTTCTTGCTTCTATTATCGTGTAATTTAAAGTTTAAACTGTCTCAGTTTGCGATATTACTTATGATACACCCTGTATAAATTTAGTATCCATTCTGGTCTCGATGTGGGCCATTCCATGTCAAATCAACAAGGTCCTCAACCTTACATTTTTTTGATTCATTTGAAATTTGGCATACTGAAAGGGTCACACTATGTAGGAAAATATGCAAAGTTGCAGATTCATATCTATTGCATTTCTGAAAACACAGGGGTGGTAAATGTGCAATTTTGACCACTTCTTCAACATCTTGCAATATTTCGGCAATCAAGGCACCTATAGAAGTCACTCAGACGGCATTGGAAGGTATTGAAGAGCTATTTTGCACGATATAACATGCCTAATTATGTCAGGAAAGAAAGAAGAAATGGTAGCCACTCTCAAAAACGGGTATTATTGGGTTTTTTTTGTTTCTTTTTTTTTAAAAAAATATGCCATACATACACTGTTACTCAATATCTGTACAAAATTTTAAAATGGTAGATTTAGATTAGGTTAGGTCAGATTAGGTAAAGCATGATATATTTTGAAAGACACGTTATTGTAATTCAATGGTAAAAGTATACCAGATATGAATCACAATATTGTTTGAAATCACGTACTTGAAGCTGATATTTGCAACCCAAGTTCTTAGAAATACAGGGTGATTCAAAAGTCTGGTCCCATAAGCAACTCTGTTATTGATGCACACAGCGAAAAATGGTAAGAGGGGAAAGTTGTTAGAAATACGAGAGCTTCAATCTAAAATGGTTGAATTTTCAACGTAGCATGCACCGTTCAGGCTGTACACTGGTAAGAGCGTCATTAGTAGCCAAAAATGTCAATGCAATATTTCATTGTGTTTACACAATCAACAAGTCTCGAACAACAGCAATATACTTTTACTTATACGACGACAAAGCCTGCGTCGAAAAAAATTTATACTATGTACACACACACACACACACACACACACACACACACATATATATATATATATATATATATATATATATACACGAGTATGTAAACCAATAAATTGTGTTGATAAATCAGAACTATGCATGTTGAAAATCGGAAAAGACCAGTTAGGAAAAAGTTACAAAATAATCTTTAAATATATTTAATAAACATGAACATTCGAATATTAATTGTAAAGGAAAAAAACACAGGCGCAAGTTTTAAACATACCATACATAGGAGTTGGTGTCGAGGAAGTAGGGGGGGGGTGAATTATTTCAATAAAATATCTGCTTCTTCTCCTTTTTACTTCGTCATCCAGAAAGTTCTCAGACCTCACGTGACTCCTAGTTCACGAGACGGGAGTTGCTGACGTCACCATAATGAAAGAGCAGGTCACGGCCCTGGGCAGTTCCGACAGATAGGCTTCCTATCTTTTGTCAACTGGAGGGAACTTTGCAAGCAGAAAACTTCAGGGGGGGGAAAAACTTTTGCACTGCTCATAACGAAAGTTATCGAGTTTAGGGATTGGTGACCATTTTCAGTGCCTGCAACGGTGCTTCGTTACTACGCGTTAACCCAATAAATTCATAATTAGAGGATTCATTTGCCACATACATGCTCTGTTTTAAACTTGTTCGTGTAAAGTTACTATAGGAAAACATGCACTGTTGACAACAGACGTGATCCTTCCGTAAACAGCTAAATGTTATTATTGCACAATTTCATTGATTTTTATTTACCGTCGCTTTGACACTTTTGGTGACGCGACGATAAGGATGTGATAAAATTGGTGAAGGGACACACAAATACCCAGGCCGGTATTCGAACCCGGGACCTCCGGCCTCGTAGCATTATTGTTAGGGCTCGGAACTTGACGACCTAAAAATTATTTTCGTTCTTCAAATGAAAACTTGATTTTTTTCATAAATTACAAGACAGTAGTTGAATAAGTTGATAAAACACGTTGCTTGGTGGTTTAAACTACCGAAGCAAAGTGAAAGAAACAATTAAATGCTAATATAGTTTACTTTATTTTTACTCCAAGGTTAAATAAAGTTCACCGCAAGGTTTTTCTGTATAAGTCGTTTGCCTCCTTTTAGAATGGACCTTCCACGATACAGTAGTCGGGCTTGTATTTCGCGTACATCAGATATATATATATATATATATATATATATATATATATATAGTGACTAATTTTACTTTAAAATCACCGATTAGAGCGATAATAGAGGCCAGCAAGGGAACCTCGAAATATTTTTCACACAAAGTATTTTAAATGTGCTGGAGGAAAAATTAATGTACCACAATTAATTATTTAGTCCACTGACAAACATTTCAGTTAAAAATAATATTGTGCTTCTCCATGGCGAAACATGTCAGGAACTTTCAATATAAAAGTTATGCTAGCAAATGCATTTAAAATTTAAGAAACAACAGAAGAGAAGAAGAATAAACCTAGAAAATGAAGGAAATTGCAAGAAAAACTGCAAAAAATAATAATAATGAACAATGAACTACAAGACAAAAAAAGGCAGAAAATGCAAAATTAAAAAAATGTTTTCTGGTTCTAAGTTAAGGGAAACTAACTTCAATTGTACTTGTGGAAGCAAATAACGCTAACAGAAACGCGTTACGTTTTTCGAGTAACGCAAGCTTCGTGACGTAGCAGTACTACATCCAACCTCGGCAAGCAAAGGTAAAATTATCAACATAGAGGATTGAACACGTCATTCGTTGTGTTGCAGATTTAAAAAATAAACACCTAACAAGTTGTGCTATTTTCGAAATCAACACATTAATGTTGCTCAACGCAATGTAACGTCAATGTCCCTCTATACAAAGCGATAATCAGGCAACATTGCCACACAAATCCTCAAGGGAAGGTGGTAATGGGGATTCCTTGCTCTTACATAATATAATTCGCCACTTAATCGCCATGAATTGTCGTCTTAACGAGAAACAATTTAGCTCCGTCAAATATAAAGATACAAAAAAAATAAATTAAGTGGGCACCATAGCAGTGTTGCTGCATGAAGGAAATTTCCCTCGACGCAGGGAAATTCAAGAAGAATTTAAGGGCAGGAGGAATAGTTTGTGTCCGGCCAGACACGAGGATTCTAAACTGCTCCTTCCCCATCGAGCTGGGAAAAGAGGATTGTGCGTTGAATGGTCGTAGGAGGAGAAGAAAACTTAGCATTATGATTGTGCGAGTATTATTTTACTTGTTCTCTTGGGAATACCAAAATTCCGATGGCGAAGAATAACACATGAACGGATCGAGGACACACTGAAGATTTGTTGTACGAAAAAGTTGTGAACTCCCATTTGATTTGATTAGCCGTAAAATGGAGTTACTGAGTTTTCTTCTCCTTAAGAAACGCATGGGAATCTGAAAATTCGTATTTAACACTATAATCAACTTGAAAAATCGTTTCCACTGGCAACTGGCTCTCTCACAAAGAGGAAAAGAGGGGTTGAGGGGAGGGAGAGAGAGAGAGAAAAGGGGGGTTGAGTGGAGGGAGAGAGAGAGAAAAAGGGGGGTTGAGTGGAGGGAGAGAGAGAGAAAAAAAAGGGGGGTTGAGTGGAGAGAGAGAGAGAGAGAGAGAGAAAAAAAGGGGGGTTGAGTGGAGAGAGAGAGAGAGAGAGAGAGAGAGAGAGAGAGAGAGAGAGAAAAGGGGGTTGAGTGGAGGGAGAGAAAGAAAAGGGGGGTTAGAGAGAGAGAGAGAGAGAAAAGGCGGGTTGAGTGGAGGGAGAGAGAAAAGGGGGGTTGAGTCTAGGGAGCGAAAAAGGGGGTTGAGGGGGGGAAGAGAGGGGAGGGGAAGAGAGGGGGAAGAGATGGGAGGGGAATAGAGGGGAGGGGGAGAGAGTGAAGGGGGTTGAGGGGGAGAGAGAGAAGGGGGTGAGGGGGAGAGAGAGAAGGGGGTGAGGGGGAGAGAGAGTGAAGGGGTTTGAAGGGAAGAGAGAAAGAGGAAAAGTGGCTGAGGGGAGAGAGTAAAAGATAGAAATATGTACTTCAGGGGATTCGGATGGAGCTGAGGCACATCTCAGTGGCTCGTGTCCTATCAAACTGAAGGGGATGCGCAGAGACCTCAAAAACAAACCGCATCATGTCCCTGATAATGCGAGACTTGGCCAGCACTCGAGGGTTGCAAACACTGCGTTCGGCATTCGTTCATGCCACGACGGCTAAACACGTGACGAGCCGAGTCACGTGGAATCCCCACACAGGCACAATGGTTACATAACGCTACCTCTGACCCCCCCCCCCTTCCCCCGGGTCCTGCCACAGAGAAGAGTTCACGCCAACGCATTGATACTGACAAGATCGCTGCACAATGATAGTCACCTTACAGGGTAAAAATACAAGGGGAGAGGAAACAAATGAATAAAACGAAGGAGAACGCCTAAGGAGATACGCACGTCAAGAGCATGACTGCCACACGAAGGTCATGCTAGCAGCACCTAATGGCCGTATATTTTCACAAAGAATACGAGGGGGTTCAGGGGCGTATTCACCATGTTAACTCGTTTACCACCAAAAAACCAACTTTTCTCACATTTTTACACATTTTAATTAAATACATAGGAAATTGCTCATTATACAGAGTGTCCCCCCCAAAAAAAAGGTTCACACTCTTTGAACTTGAATAATAGAGAAACTAGTAAAGATGACGTGACTGGTGAAAGTGCGGATAATTTTTGACTTCAACTCGTGCGAATGTACACATCTATATTTGGCATCAAATTATAAATATAAAGTATAATTAAAATAAATTATGTCCACCGTGTATATCTGTAGTTCATCTAAAGCATAGGTGCCCACAGGGGGCATTCATGACGCACCTGCGTCATGGGAATATTTTTTGGGGGGGACAAAATTTTATAGTTTAGCTACCAATTCTATATATATCTTCAGACAAAAATTGGGGGGGAGGTAGTTTCGTTTGATCGACTTGTTATTGATTTTTAGTTATGGCCTTATGTGCAGTTTTTCTACCTACCTGTGGGTGATCGCGGCGATGAAATGAAACACCGCCTCTTATGCCTTTAGAAAATGTTTAGAAGACCTAGACTTACTGCGGAAACATTATTCATCTTGAGTCCGATATTTTAAAAGAGGTGCAAAATGACGAAATTATCAATAAGTTTGCTGCACCAACTTTGCAATGTCAGAAGTTATTATCATTTACGTAAAGTGTTATTTCAATCAATGTCAAATATACATGTGAATGTCTATATTGTAAACAATACCTAAAGTAACCATATAGGCTATTGTTTAAATATGTCTGTATTATATCGTTTTGTCTGACCAAAAAAAAATGAAGTATATAATTCGGCAAAAATGGGTGGCGGGGGAAATGTTCTACCTTTGGGGGAGAGTGCGTCATAGACCGGGGGGGTCACCCCTGATCTAAAGTAAAACGTAAAATTTTCAGAATGCTCTTGAACATTGCTGTGTTTATCCAGTTTTTGTGATCTTCCATTATTTTATTATAAAATGAATGCAAAACTATTCCTGGACCAATGAAAGGGGGATTGGATGGTTGACACCTTCCCTTACATATGGACATGAGTACCTACGAATGTAGTCACATCTGCTCAGATATAGGACATTCACCTTTTTTATATGTGTTAAGGTGTTTAGCCTAAAGTGTGTATGTTTAAATGTAAGGGGTAAGCTTGAGAATTCATATACTTAGGCATAATTGTCACAAACATAGGAAATATATAAAATATAACGCTCTCGCTTTGTGTTTACCAGTTAATGTAATTGCCTGGTATCCAACAAGTCCCTGATTACATTCCCACACGGAAAAAAAACTGACTTGCTTGGATCAACAAAATAAGTTTGGTTAAACTTTTTGGTAGCCCTTACCAAATTTGGTAATCTTGACCCAATTTTTTGGTAGCTCTACACAAATACGCAAGATTACCAAAATAATTTGTTTCCGTTGAACAATAATTTGTTTGTCGCCTATTTAAACAAATGTTTGGTTGTCGGAAGCTATATTTTTTTTTAGCTATTCCAAACGAACATTTCTCTCTGTGCAGTGCGACTTATTTAATATTTTGATTACCGAGCCCATTTTTGCAGGTAAGCCCCTGGTGACCGGGCCGATTTTTAGCAAAATGCAGAGTTTAATTTAGATGACTGTAGATCGAAGGCTAATTGCCCTAGACAGACGAATCAAGTACCGATATACGCGGAATGAACCATAGATTTGGACTATATACAATTTATGCAGATTGAGTGTATCTATGGATGCGGGGGGAGGGGAGGAGCCGGAAAAGTCCAAAATTTCTGAAGAAAGAAAGAAAGCCGCCATTTTCCCGCTTCTTTTATGGAATAACACTAAATTTCCAGGAACGTGCAACAGTCCTTATATATTATGTGTTAACAATAATATATATAAAAATCGCAATTTCAGCGAATAATAGCGACATTATGACGTAAAAACTACGAACATGACAACGTATATATTTATAGATAGCATATGTGGTCACCTGGGGTTTACCGAACGTATCTATTTATAGATATATGGTAACCAAAAGGTTAAGTATCTGGTAAATGTAGTCCATGTATTTGTGCTGAACTTTATATTATTATGTGGAAAAGGTTCGCTCGAACATCTTTTGTTCGTTGTAATGTAATGTATCAATACTTTTAAGACATTTTTTTTTGGGAGGGGCACGTGCCCTTCTCCCTAAACCCGCCAAGTGCGTGTGTGAAAAAAAGAGAGAGAGTGGAATTAGAATTAAATTAATCGGATTTATTAACAAACTTGTGACGTTCCTTTCTGGTGTTCGCCACTGGATCACGGATTACTACGTCACGGTAGCTACCCAATCACCTTGTGCGGCGGAGTTATGAGACTCTCCTTAATGTTATGCTACAATGAGCATTCTCAGGACGAAACGGTTTGAACAAAAAAAATAGCTTCTTGCTATTTTACAAATTTAATAACACATTTTGACTTTAAACAATCACTGCAAAATAACAATAATATTCACAAACGCAATCACATTTGAATTAACTTGCGGCTTTACCTATAAAACAGTGTTTTTCACTAAATAAACATCATCTCACGCAACTCAACTTACTTTTTCCATTTCACGCACTGTTGTCCTGACCACGGAATCAATAAAAGATTGGACAGTTCTACAAATGTTTATAAACCGGAAATGACTTCCGCTTCCGATATTGCGTGTAACAAATATACAGCAAAAATTACAAATTTAAATCAACACAAACCACAGTATTGAAACTAACAAATATATCGAACAGATGTCTGTGAAATTAACAGAAAGCAAATAAACTATTACATATGGCCAAAATAAACAAGGCGTATCAAGTTCTCCTCCCATACAAACAAAGAAAATTGACGCAATGTACATGAAGGAAATTTTCTTTATAGAATATACTTCTTCGAGCTTACTTCAGAACTCTTCACTCTTCATGCAAACTCGCTCTAAGAAAATTCATATGATCCTACATTTTTTAATCATAAAAACAAATCTTCAAACTATCTGTTCTCTTGCTTTGTGTAGAACTTCTTTTCTTTCTTTCACCATCCTTTCCACATCTTCTAAGAGCTTCTTAACATTAACAGCTTTTTCTTCATCCAACTATACATTTCCTAAACATTTGTATTTCCAAACGTTTAACTTCTGAAATTGTTCTGGGCTTAAACTTAATTATTGACATTGAGGTCTCACATAAAATTATACATTTGTTCCCTATTGGACCTTTATCATTTTCGACTATGGCTGTCCTTTCCCTTCGACTTCGCCATTCATTCTCAGATTGGTCTCCTGGAACTAAATTATCAACATTGTGAACTTCTAATTGTTCTGGGAATTATACCTAACGTCAGCCCTCTTTCGGTTTAATAATAATCATTACAGGAAATGAAATTCAAGTTGTATCCAAATCATGTACACAAGCCAAGCATTATCTGAATAATTAGATGGCTTTATAAACTCTTCTTTATCCATTTTCTTCAAAGAATGTGCAGGACTCTCGACGATTACTTTCTATGATGGAATATACTATTCAACCTTCATAATGCAACCAAAAGATAGATTTTCATATACATTTGATAACACGTACTTCACATCTTCACGTGCAAGCTTATTTGATAAAGTGTTTTACAAGTGGTTTCCTTTTGTTTTCTGATCTGTAATCTTCTTCCTTCTTTTTCTCCATAGATCAAACATTTCTTTCTTCTTCTTCAATAATTCTCCTTCCAACTTTTTCCTCTTGGACAACGGAACAGGATAATGATTGGAGTAAACAGGTTCTTCACTGGTTAGATTTATTTTACAGATAGAATTCCTAGATAATCCTGACTTGTCGGCGAATATTCTTCCATAGTTCAACAATAAATTAAATAGCTGCTCCTTTTCCTCAACTCTCAAAACATCTGAAGCAAAGGCTTTATCTCTTATGTCTGATTCTGTTGCAGTCCACTCATCAGCGTTAGCTTCTTCCTCCGCTTTCGTACACTGTATTAAGGCTGTCTTCTCCCGCGACTCGCCCTTCTCTGAATCTCCAGCGTTAGGAAGTAAATGTTGCTCTACTGTGTGTCCGCCATTGATCAGATACAATTTTTCAGCGCCTGCATCCAGAGTGACTTTGTATCTTCGAAGGAAAGGATAACCAAATAATAAGTCAGCTTCTAAGCACTTGACCACATATACCAAATCTTCAAATATAAAACCGCCAATTTCAAAATTTATTCGCCTACAACCAGCTATCCGTGATCCTTCTTTTCCAGCAAAATCTTTTAATATTACGCCTGGACACTTCTGCAATTTAAGACCAGGTAATCGCTCTCGTACTTGAAGCCAAATATTATAATTCATAAGGGTGCATTCGCTACCCGTGTCCAGAGTGCACTTTATTTGGAATTCTAATACCTCAACTAAAATTTCAGGTTTCCTCACATTATCCCTATCTTCTTCCATTATCGTATTTCTAATTTTTAAATAATTTAGAGGAGTGGCTTCGATATTCAAGTACAATACTTCTAACGGATCTTCGGTTAGGAATGGATCTTCACTCTCGTCGCTTTCTTGTTCTTGCATGCCCTTCATTGCAAGCGTAAGAGTACCGCTTACAACGGGCGCTGGGCTAAACCCAGAACTTCATTGCAGTTAATTTCCCATGGCGACGCTGTAACTCTAAGATTACTGGAAGGTAGCTCTTCCGTCTGTATTGCACACTCTTTTCGTTCTGGAGCTCTTTGATCTCTTCTCCAACTATTTGTGTACGGCGTAGTCCTTCTATAAAGTCTGTTACTTGTCCAGTTTCTATTCTTCCATCTTCCATCCGGGAATCGCTGTCCTTCTCTGGTGATTGGTTCCTTCCCATTTCCGCTCTCTGCGCTGCGGGATCCTCCAGGATTATTAGTAGAAGTTGTCATCTGTACTCTGCGAACTCGAGGTTGGTTAGGTCTCCTTTCTTCTGCTTTATTACCGTCGCCTCTCCACCCATCTATCTGTTCTGAGGCTTCGTACTTCCCCAAGAAGTTGGTCAACTGGTCAATGTTTCGAGGATCCCTTGTTAATACTAGCTGCCGTATTCTGTATGGGAGCTGATGAATAATTAAACTTAACACTTCTGTTTGGTCCACACGTTCGACCAAGTTACAGTATGACCCATAGACGTCCCAACAATAATCCTCCATAGAAAGACCTGAGGATTTGGAATATCTTCTGTTTCTTAAAATCTGGATCTCTCTCTGCTTCGCTTCTGCAGAGGCATACTGTTTTTTAAACGCGGCACAAAACTGTTCAAAAGACTTCCACCTTCTCTCGTTGGCAATAAACCAGGCTTTAGCTTTCCCTTTCATTACAGAAGGAAGCACCTTTAATCTATAGTGCATAGGCATTTTCATTATGTCCATGGACGTTTTCAGTTCTTCCAAATAACGCTCCGCTGATATGGAATTTATTTCTCCGGTAAATTTGCTCAGAGAGTTAATATCCGACATTCTAAAAAAATGTCCAGTGTGAGATGGACTATGAGAGACATCAGGAGATTTATCAATTTCTTCTCTGGGTATCCCCTTTGTACTTTGGATACGTTTTCTCCTCTTACGGTTCCTTTTAGTCAACAATTCAGCAGAAGATACAGATTCTGTTGAAGATATACCGGAAATCAAAGGGTCATTATCATCTCTCACCCATCGAACATTTTCCACAGATCTGTCAGTATTTCCAGTAGTCATTCCTGGATTTCCTTGCACAGATTCTAAATGTAATCTCTCCAACTTCCCTAAAAGGAATTCCTCCATAAAATAGAACTTCTGGTTAATTTCTTTATTCATCTTCTCACTGTCCTGCATACACAAATTCCTTGAAGTACTTTGCTGATCCACGACGGATTCTATCCTTGAATTTACGGTGTCCAATTCATTCATTACTTTTCGTCTGTCTACTTCCCTGGCTTTTTCTATCTTATTTAGTGCATCTCTCCCTTCATCAATCTGTTTTAACAAATCACATCGCACAACTTCCAATTCATCTTTGTTTTCTTGTCTTCTGTCTTCTATTACTCTCATCATTTCATTTTTATCTTCTTTCCGCTCATCCTCAATCTTCTTCATCAATTCTTCTCGGTCTGCTTTCATTCTCGTCATCATTTCCTCCTTATCATTCCTAAATACCTCCTCTAAGTTTCTGAAAGCTACCTTAGTTTCGTTTCTTCCGTCTTCAATAATCTTCATCAACTCCTTCTTATCCTCTTTCCGTCCTTCTTCAATCATCTTCCTCAATTCATTCTTATCTTCTAGCCTTCCTTCTTCCATTTTCTCAAACCTCTTTATCATTTCATTCTGATCTTCTTTCCTTCCTTCTTCAATGATCTTCCTCAATTCATTCTGATCTTCTTTCCTTCCTTCTTCAATTCTCTTTAACCATCCACAAAGTACCTCCATATTTAAAGTAGCACTATGCGATTTGCAATTTTTACAAACTAAGTCACCATCAGGAAGAAATTCTCTGGATATTGACAAATTTGCACACCCCAAATGGAAATACGCCTCGCATTTCCTGCACTGAAATATTTCGTCCACGGGCTTATCTTTATCATCACAACAACTCAATTTATCCATTTTCTTCTTGCTCTGGCTTCTCAAATTTCTCCTACTCATACCTTGATATCTCTGCAAAATAAATCACATGACTTACGTCTATGTGTTATCAGACTTTGTAACGCTCGACAATTTCCTCATGACTTCACACTGCACGAAACACACGTTTTTCACACGATATTACAGTTACATTTATCCTTTTACATCATCGGTGCCTTCACGTTGGTCGCCAAATTTACCTGTGACGTTCCTTTCTGGTGTTCGCCACTGGATCACGGATTACTACGTCACGGTAGCTACCCAATCTCCTTGTGCGGCGGAGTTATGAGACTCTCCTTAATGTTATGCTACAATGAGCATTCTCAGGACGAAACGGTTTGAACAAAAAAAATAGCTTCTTGCTATTTTACAAATTTAATAACACATTTTGCCTTTAAACAATCACTGCAAAATAACAATAATATTCACAAACGCAATCACATTTGAATTAACTTGCGGCTTTACCTATAAAACAGTGTTTTTCACTAAATAAACATCATCTCACGCAACTCAACTTACTTTTTCCATTTCACGCACTGTTGTCCTGACCACGGAATCAATAAAAGATTGGACAGTTCTACAAATGTTTATAAACCGGAAATGACTTCCGCTTCCGATATTGCGTGTAACAAATATACAGCAAAAATTACAAATTTAAATCAACACAAACCACAGTATTGAAACTAACAAATATATCGAACAGATGTCTGTGAAATTAACAGAAAGCAAATAAACTATTACATATGGCCAAAATAAACAAGGCGTATCAAACTAACTCTCTCGCCTTCTTAAAACCGAAGGTTTATGGTTGCAGCAACACCATCTGCCCATATCCTGGTAAGACCAATCCCTCCTTACAGACTTCCTTTAAGTCCATCTCATTTATTTAGGACACTAATTCAAATAATAAAGCAGTGATAATGTCGGCCTGCTTAGGCAGCGTAACACGCTACGCATAGGTCCCAGCCCAGATTCGAACCTGGCACTGTGCATCATCCATTTCAGTAGTGGTATTGGTGCTATAACCAGCACCACTTATAGGTGTAGAAAGGAAGAGCCCCTCTCATGCAGATTTGCTATACTTAAAACTTGCTCAACATGTTCATATGAGCTTTTTGCTCAAGTGTGGAACCCCGTCTAATCCAAGAATGTAAAAATGTCCTCAAGAATTTTTCGGAAAGAAAGAGCTTTTTCGGAAAGGAAGAGCCCCCTCTCAGATTGATTTGTCTACACTTACAAAAGGCACTTCTGTGAGACTTAAAACTAGGCCACCCACACCCATACACACCCACCTATACACACCTACACCCACCCACACCCACCTACACATATTTACTTCCGGTCCACTTCCGGTCTACTTCCGGTCCACTTCCGGTCCACCGATTTGAACCCCAAGAAATTGTATATAAATACCAATGCCAAAAATATCAACACACATACATATACACATTAAATATACAAAACACACTGCTGAACCCAACTGATATTTTTTTATTAAGCATAGAATTTTGATTTGAACCCCAAGAAATTTTATATAACAAAATTCTAATATTTACTTTTGTTTAACAGGAACAACAAGTTCTGAGCACATAAGCAGTTTCTGAGGAATACAAGGCAGCAGCAGCAGCAAGCAATTAACTTATAGAAGGCAGTGTGTATCATATCTAATTGCATGGATAATCTTGACACAGGATTTTTTGAGAGAAGATGTATTTGAAAATACATAAAATCTAAGTCACTTGTTGATGATTTAAAGCTTAGATTCTTTGGCCTGTCTGAGTATGACCTGTTTGTTGTGCAGAATGAAACTGAAATGCAATGGGTGTTTGCCAGTGACAGGCCATTCCAATGCCTGTATCTCAACTTTATCAGTGAGTTTGAAAGGCTTGTATACAACAAGTACAAGAGAATTGTTGGATTGTTTGTTAATTTTTATACAGACAGGTGCCATTATAATTTAAGGTTGAAATTGTTTGACAATTATTGGTTCAACAATTGCTATGAGCATTGTTTTGAGTATAGGATGGCCATGATTGCATCTCAGAGTTTAAATTGGAGACATTATAAATATTCAAATAAAATTATTAACAAGATATCTAAGATTGAATTTGTTACAACTGATAATGGGAATTTGTACAGTGGTGAAGATTTCAATCCAGAGTTTGTATCAAATTCCAACTATATATATTTGAATGAGCTTGTCATGTATTTTATAAGGCAAAAATTTAGAGATTGCACTTATGATTGTATTGTTGAGGCACTGGGGCAGAATAATTTGCATGATATATGCAACTGTGGGAGAGTTTTGTCCAGCCTCTCAGTGTGATTTCAGGCACAAAAATCTGGCAGTTGGGAATCAATTCGCAGCAGGCAGCCCTGATTATTTCAGCAGAGACAGCAATCAAGGTAAATAAATATTTGCTGCAAGTGTAATTTAATTCTCTTCTCATCAGTGTAACACATTTCCTGTCTTATGCAGTTCCAAATCCCTGCCCCATCAGTGCTCAGCCAGGCTCGGGTCTGTATGCAGGAAGAGGCAAGACATTTGTTTGAAATCTGTTTGGAAGCCTGTACCTATTCACAGCACAGCTCTGTCAGAGATAGGGACAATGAGTAATATCTGTAATTAATAATTCAGTAATCATTTCTAACAAGTTTAATTTTCAATAGGCTCTTCTCATCAGTGTAATACATTTCCTGTCTTATGCAGTTCCAAATCCCTGCATAGCAGTGCTGTAGCCAGGCTCGGGTCTGTATGTAGGAAGAGGCATAGTTGAAATCTGCTTGGGTATAATTTTTTCAAGCCTGTACCTCATCACAGCATAGCTCTGTCAGAGGATAGGGACATTGAGTATAAAATCTGTAATCAATAAGTCAGTAATCAATTCTAACAAGTTTAATTTTTAATAGGCCCTTCATGTCTTGTTTTACATCCAGTTCCAAATCCCTGCCCATCAGTGCTGTAGAAATATCAGCCAGGCTCGGGTTTATGTGTGGGAAGAGGCAGGATATTTGTTTGAAATCTGCTTGGGTATAATTTTCTGAAGCCTGTACCTCATCACAGCATAGCTCTGTCAGAGATAGGGGCATATTTTTCAGGCTCTCTTGTTACAATCTTGTTTCTCTCTGCATCACTATAATAATATCTGCCACATGTTCTATGATTATATGCTCTAACAACTTCAATGAAAACATATCTGTAATCAATTCTAACAAGTTTAATTCTTAATAGGCTCTTCTCCTCATCAGTGTAACAAATTTCCTGTCTTGTTTTACATGCAGTTCCATCCCTGACCATTAGTGCTGTAGAAATATCAGCCAGGCTCGGGTCTGTGTGTAGGAACAGGCAAGATATTTGTAGTTGAAATTTGCATGCAATAATCTGGATGTATGAGATGTTTTATTGATTTTATGTTTCTATATTTTTCAGGCTCTCTTGTTACAATCTTGTTTCTCTCTGTAATATTGCCACCACTATAATAATATCTGCCACATGTTTGATTGTTTGCATTGCGGGATTGATTCCCACTGTACCAACCTATGTATGTATTATTGGGAGCTTAGATAATTGTCCCCCACACCTGCATGTTTCATTCCAAGAGGTTTTGTCTAGGCACAGTGCAAGGCTCTTACTGCTGCAATTTCTGAATTTTTGCCTCAGAAAATACAGAACAAGCTTATTCAGGCATTTGTGCTTTAAATACCCAACAAGATCCGGGTGGAAATCATCTGCACTGAACAAGTGCCCATCATCTGTGGTCACAAATTCAATATTCCTATTAAACAGATTGGGATTGGAAATTATTCTGTTCAAAAATTTAAAATGAACCCAATTTAAGCTCAGATGAGCTCTAAATCATAATCTTCATACCCATCACAACAATTGCTGTACCAACATTCATCAAACAATTTCAACCTGCAGAAATAATAATAGCTCCCAGTGTGGTGATGCACAAACAATCCACAAATTCTCTTAAACTTGTTGTACATAAATTTTTCAAACTTGCTTACATCCTTCAGTGACAAGTATTGAAAATTCTTGTCACTGTTAAGAATCCAGTGCATTTCAGTCTTATTCTGAATTGCAAACAAATTATACTCGGACAGGTTCAGGAACCTAAGCCTAAAATCTTGAACAAGTGATTCGGATTTTATGTATTTTGAAATTCCTCTTCTGTCAAAAAATTCTGTATTATGACAAGTTTAGTGGCAATGTGAACAATTCCCTGTCATATTGGCATGTATTTTGTATGTTGTGCGCTTCAAGTGACAGGCATATGCATTCATGCTCACAATTTTTAAATTTTTGCTTAAACATATACATTAGAATCTCACTGAAATTTGTATATTTTGAAAATTTGTTCATGCCTGGCTTAAAATCTTCAAGTCGATACAAATTGCCCTTATCTGTGGTGACATATTCAATATGATTCAGGGGTAGAGGTACAGAAATTCTGTTGGTGATATTATAGTGGATCCAGTTTAGACTCTGTGGCATAATTATGTCCATTTTGTACACAAAACAATTCTTATTGCAATTGTTGTACCAGTAATCATCATACATTGCAAATCCACAATGCCAATAATAATACTCTACAGAATAATGCACAAAAAATCCAACAATTTTTTTGCATGTATTGAACATGGATATTTCAAATCTTATTAGGGATTTCAGGGACAGGTAGTGAAAGGCAAAATCACTTGAAAGCACCTATTGCATTTCAGTTTCATTCCCAACAGAGAACAGGTCATGCTCGGACAGATTCAAGAACCTAAGCCTGAAATCCCCAATAAGTGATTGTGATTTGATGTATTTTGAAATTGCTCTTCTGTCAAAAAATTATGCATATTTAATAATTACACACTGGCATGAATATGCAAGGAACAGAATCATGAAAACCTATTACTCAATGCATTCCGATACAGCCTCATTGTTTATGATTGTTGCAAATTTTGAGATGAAACTGTTTTTATGTGATTCAAGGCCCATCAAAGATATTACACAGTGAACAATTACAGTGTCACTTGTTTCATCCAAAACAATATTGTATATGAGATGGGGTAATTTTTTCAATTTAATATATTCCAATCTGTCAAGTTGCATGAAGCACTCAATTGCAAGAACCATCTCGGTGTTATTTTTTGCTGTTCTGAAAAGGAGGTAGCATGAAACAATGGCATTTACAGATTCTGAATTGTATATAATTTTTGTAGAGAAACAATCAACATAGTTGATAGAGCTCATATAATTAGATTTTTCTGCTGAGGTCTTGGAATTTTTGATGAATGCATATCCTATATTCTCTATGTATTCATATGTGATGATATTATCAGGTGCTTTGTCTTGAAATTCTACAAAATATATTTTTGTTGTTCCTACAAGGGTCATAACATAAAAATCATCATAGTACCCAACCTCAGAGTATACATACCTGAGCAACTGATTGTATTTGTGGGTATTGAGCTTGAACAGATTGATCTTATTTTCAGGGGGGCTCACAATGTTGTCACAGAACCTGAGGATCCCATCACTGCTCAGGGATGTGCTTAGCTCAGGTCTGAAAATCTTGTTGACATAACATTTTGTGCCTTTATTTGAAATTTTAACAACAATTTTGAAATCTACAAGGCTTATCTCTGTGACATAATTCTCCAGGATGCTGACAAGTTGTTGATTTGTATTCAATGCATCTATGATGCTCACTTGCATAATTTGTGTGGGGACATATGGGTTCTCTTCAAAACAAACAGTTCTGTGATTAAAATTATCTGAAAAATCTCTTGCATTTGTTTCATATATACTGTAGACAAGATACTGATTGTTTATATATTTTACAATATAATCTTCATACATCTTGCAAGTGGGGGCAACAGAATATCTATGGGTTATATTTATATCTAGGCTTTCACTATTCTGTACAGTCAATATGTTGGGAACAAAAAATTTATTCTATACCTTCAATCCTGTTTCTGCTCTATTTCTGCACTCCCTGCTGTCCCTGCTGTGTCTGTTGTTTCTGCTGTGTCTGAAAATATTTTTAATTTAAATAATTGTTTCCCACAATTGCATCTTCTGCTAAGATTATTCCTACCTAGAATTTTTGCAATACAATCAGAATCACAATTTTTGAATTTTTGTCTTATAAAATACATTATAATCTCATTCAGGTATATATGTTTAGAGTACCACACACAATCAGGATCAAAATCATCCCCACTATACAAATGGCCAGCATCTGTTGTGACAAATTCAATATCATTATAAATTGTAGATATTCTAAATTTGTAATGCATCCAATTCAAGCTTGGATATGAATCAATCCTCATCCTATGCTCTGAAAACAAATTGTAGCAATTTCCCCACCAGTGATTCCTAAACACTTTCAGCATGAAATAATACCCATAATCATCTGTGTAAAAATTCACAACATATCCAGCAATTCTGCCATAATTATTGTACACAATTTTTTTAAACTTGCTTATATATTTAAGGCATAGGTAGTGAAAAGGCAATTCACTGTTAAGCACCCACTGCATCTCTGTTTCCTTGCAAACTGCAAACAGGTCATACTCAGAGAATCCAGATAATCTGATTCTGATATTTTCCACTATTGTTCCTATATAAACGTTTCAACGTATGTTCAACATCTGTTTCAACGTATGTTCAACATGTTGAACATACGTTGAAACAGATGTTGAACATACGTTGAAACGTTTATATAGGAACAATAGTGGAAAATATCAGAATCAGATTATCTGGATTCTCTGAGTATGACCTGTTTGCAGTTTGCAAGGAAACAGAGATGCAGTGGGTGCTTAACAGTGAATTGCCTTTTCACTACCTATGCCTTAAATATATAAGCAAGTTTAAAAAAATTGTGTACAATAATTATGGCAGAATTGCTGGATATGTTGTGAATTTTTACACAGATGATTATGGGTATTATTTCATGCTGAAAGTGTTTAGGAATCACTGGTGGGGAAATTGCTACAATTTGTTTTCAGAGCATAGGATGAGGATTGATTCATATCCAAGCTTGAATTGGATGCATTACAAATTTAGAATATCTACAATTTATAATGATATTGAATTTGTCACAACAGATGCTGGCCATTTGTATAGTGGGGATGATTTTGATCCTGATTGTGTGTGGTACTCTAAACATATATACCTGAATGAGATTATAATGTATTTTATAAGACAAAAATTCAAAAATTGTGATTCTGATTGTATTGCAAAAATTCTAGGTAGGAATAATCTTAGCAGAAGATGCAATTGTGGGAAACAATTATTTAAATTAAAAATATTTTCAGACACAGCAGAAACAACAGACACAGCAGGGACAGCAGGGAGTGCAGAAATAGAGCAGAAACAGGATTGAAGGTATAGAATAAATTTTTTGTTCCCAACATATTGACTGTACAGAATAGTGAAAGCCTAGATATAAATATAACCCATAGATATTCTGTTGCCCCCACTTGCAAGATGTATGAAGATTATATTGTAAAATATATAAACAATCAGTATCTTGTCTACAGTATATATGAAACAAATGCAAGAGATTTTTCAGATAATTTTAATCACAGAACTGTTTGTTTTGAAGAGAACCCATATGTCCCCACACAAATTATGCAAGTGAGCATCATAGATGCATTGAATACAAATCAACAACTTGTCAGCATCCTGGGGAATTATGTCACAGAGATAAGCCTTGTAGATTTCAAAATTGTTGTTAAAATTTCAAATAAAGGCACAAAATGTTATGTCAACAAGATTTTCAGACCTGAGCTAAGCACATCCCTGAGCAGTGATGGGATCCTCAGGTTCTGTGACAACATTGTGAGCCCCCCTGAAAATAAGATCAATCTGTTCAAGCTCAATACCCACAAATACAATCAGTTGCTCAGGTATGTATACTCTGAGGTTGGGTACTATGATGATTTTTATGTTATGGCCCTTGTAGGAACAACAAAAATATATTTTGTAGAATTTCAGGACAAAGCACCTGATAATATCATCACATATGAATACATAGAGAATATAGGATATGCATTCATCAAAAATTCCAAGACCTCAGCAGAAAAATCTAATTATATGAGCTCTATCAACTATGTTGATTGTTTCTCTACAAAAATTATATACAATTCAGAATCTGTAAATGCCATTGTTTCATGCT